>NC_086322.1:139812071-139942071 GCF_036172605.1 Pelobates fuscus | reverse complement strand
GAGGCTGGGTGAAAGTCTGATTGAGGAGGGAAGTGAGTTCCACAGAATAGGTGCAGCCCTAGAGAAGTCTTTAAGGCGAGCGTCAGAGGTGGGGATCCGGGCAGAGGATAGGCGTAGGTCTTGGGATGAGCGCAGGGGTCTCGACGGGACATACTTGTGTATGAGGGAGGATAGGTATGTTGGAGCAGCATTATGTAGGGATTTGTAAGCAAGTGCCAGAATTTTGAATTGGGCCCTATATCTAACTGGAAGCCAATGCAGGGACTGACAGAGCGTGGAGGCGTGGGAGGTGCGACCGGACAGGAAAATAAGCCTCGCAGCCGCGTTCATTACAGATTGAAGCGGTGCAAGCAGGGAACATGTAAGACCGATCAGAAGGGGATTGCAGTAGTCGAGGCGAGAGAGAACAACAGCATGAACCAATATCTTAGCCGCGTCCGGCGTTAGATATGGGCGGATGCGCGCTATGTTCTTGAGTTGGAAGCGACAGGATTTGACTATCGATTGGACATGGGGAGTAAAAGAGAGGTCAGAATCGAAAAGAACCCCTAGGCAGCGAGCCTGCGAGGTAGAGGTGATAGTAGCGCCGTTGACTTGGATGGAGACAACAGGAGTAGCAGCACTTGAGGGAGGAAAAACTAGAAGTTCTGTTTTGGACAGGTTGAGTTTAAGGAAGTGAGCAGCCATCCAGTTGGAAATAGCAGAGAGGCAGTCAGAAACACGAGTCAAGGTGGGCGGAGAGAGATCAGGGGAGGACAGGTAGATTTGCGTGTCATCCGCATATAAATGATATTGGAAACCAAAGGAGCTGATGAGTTTACCAAGGGAGGCAGTATAGATAGAGAACAATAGGGGGCCGAGGACAGATCCTTGGGGGACGCCGACAGAGAGGGGTTGGTGAGAAGAGGCAGAACCAGAGAAAGAAACACTGAAAGAGCGCTGGGAGAGGTAGGAGGAGCACCAGGAGAGAGCAGTATCCCGTAGACCAAAGTTACGAAGAATGTGAAGAAGCTGTTGATGATCAACAGTGTCAAAGGCGGCAGAAAGATCAAGGAGGATTAGGATAGAGTATTGGCCGTGAGATTTAGCGGCAATTAAGTCGTTGGATACTTTGGTCACAGCAGTTTCGACAGAGTGACCAGCGCGGAATCCAGACTGAAGGGGGTCAAGCAGAGAGTTGGATTCGAGAAAGTCTGTCAATCTGGCGTACACAACTCTCTCGAGGATCTTGGAGGCAAATGGCAGTAGCGAGATAGGGCGGTAGTTGGATGGGGAGTTGGGATCAAGGTTGGGCTTTTTCAGAATCGGGGTTACGGTTGCATGTTTGAAGGGTGAGGGAAATGTGCCAGAGGAAAGGGAGAGATTGAAAATGCTAGCGAGAGGAAGAGCAAGAAAGGGAGACAAAGTGCGGATGAGATGCGAGGGAATAGGATCGAGAGAGCAGGTGGTGGGGCGGGAGGACAGGAGCAGTGCAGAAACCTCTTGTGCTGTAGCAGGTGCAAATGTGCATAGGATGGCAGGGGGAGTGGGGTTGGGTGATATAATGATAGGGGAAGGAGAGAGATTAGAGATCTCTTTCCTGATTGTAGAGATCTTCTCAGTGAAATGAGATGCAAAGTTTGTGGCGGACAAGGTGGTGGAAGGAGGGGTAGTCACAGGGCGAAGAAGAGCATCAAAAGTGTGAAACAGGTGTTTGGGTTGATGGGACAGTGTGCTTATGAGGGTTTTGAAGTAGTTTACTTTTGCAGAGGAAAGAGCCATGCTGTAGGAGCGCAGCATTAATTTATAGTGGACAAAGTCAGATGCAGAGTGAGACTTTCTCCAGCAGCGTTCAGCAGTTCTGTGCATGTTGTGAAAGAAACATACAGCAGAGCTGTATTCTATCTTACATAGTTATTCCCTAAACACTGAATTTTGTTCAAATGGTCAAATCCAGTAAAAATGACCGAATTCTGACCGCAGATTTACTAAAGCCAAATGTGGTCTGGATTCAGGTAGTCTGACCAATTCTATAAAATTAGTTTCTAGGAAAATAACCAATACCTGCATCCAACTGATTTATAGGAAAGGAATTGGAGATTTATTAAATGACGACATGGCGGCCGAAGATAAACCAGATGCATCTGGGAGGATGTATGTTCACATCCTGCCCAGGTGCTGGTCCTCCCCATGAATGTTTAAAGTAGTGATACCCATGGGTGAGGGCACATGGGAGGACTATGTGACACCTATACCCGTTATTTCATGGGGATAGGGTCATTTCTGGTGACTGGGCAACAATGGTTGCCCAGTCAATGCGTTTTAATATTTAGTGGATATGTCCCCA
Organism: Pelobates fuscus; assembly: GCF_036172605.1. NCBI lineage: Eukaryota > Metazoa > Chordata > Amphibia > Anura > Pelobatidae > Pelobates > Pelobates fuscus. The sequence goes on along the minus strand of NC_086322.1, from coordinate 139,939,745 downwards.
CTTGCCAAAATAGCAGGTGGGGGCATATGAAGGTTTGCACTCTCCATTATAGTAATATGGTGGTGTTATTGACCTCATAGGAGTTATATTTATATATTTTATAATTAATGTGGTGGCTGGCTAGCAAGAGCCAGCCATCATATAATTAAGCCTTCTGCTGCAGAGGGATTCTAACTATTTATGTGCTGGTTGCAAGTGCTGTCAGTAGACAAGTAGTTGTTTTTTGTTTGGTTTTTATACAGGCACAAAGTTAAAGCCTCCAGGGCCAGATTTAATTAATTCGGTCAGGATTTCAGCCATCCAACAGAGTCCATTCCGGCTGAAAACCAGACCAAATACAGGCCCATTAGGTACCAGAATTACAAAATCCAGACATTGATGAATTCCATTAACAATGTCTATATTTCATAGTCCATATGGCCTGATACAGCAGCGAATGGTTTTGCCATTTCAGACTGATTAACCCATAAGGGCAGGGGTATACATAACTGTAGCAAGAGAACCCATGTGCACATGGTACAGGTTCTTTTTGTAGTGGCACAAGTGAACTAAAACATTTTTGAGACCTGGGAGGGGACCAACCGAATGGCAAGTTACCAAGTTTCTCTAAGCTTTTGCACGTTCTCGTATGCTCTGTTTTTGTCACATAAAAATCTTGTGTGAAAATGTACTTTGTAATGTATATTATTTTTACAAGGTATGGTTTGTCATTGACCAAAACTAAGGTTGGTTGGAAAGTATAATGATCCTTTCCAATTTATTGATTTAAAAAAAAAAAAATTTCATTAATACATTTTCAATAATAACAACACAATAATACATAAAACTAATTAATAAGCAATAACAGCATAATAATTGTAACTAACATCATCCGATTGTAAAAAAAAAATAGATACATATATACACAAACATCATATATACATATACTTACATACACACAAAGTAATATACTGAACAACTAAAAAGTAAAGGTTAAGAAAAGCCTTATATTAAAAAATTATAAATAAAAATAAACAATTTCAATGCTTATATGAATCAGGTTATGGTTTGTATATAGTGCTGTTTGGTTGGATGTGGTGTAGATGATACTTATAAGCCAAAACGTACTTTGACGTCTCTTTTGTCAATTTATTGATATCTGTGTGAAATATTACAAAAAGATATAGCTTCTGTACTTCTTCATTCACTCATTAAAGTGATACTTAATTTACTAATCCAAGCAGGAAACATCTTAGCTTTTATAAACAATGTGAACCGGCATTACAGTTTAAAATCACATATGGCTCTTCAGTTGCTTAATTTCCTGACGTGGTGTATGCTTTAAAAATTCCCAGTGCAGTGCGACTGACAGTAAACTGTTGTGAAGCTCCTGGCAGAGGTGCAATATGCATTGCATGAGATATCGGGAAGAGGGCAAGACTGTAAGTGAGGGCACTCTCAGAATAGATTGTACAATCAAAATAGAAATGTTGTAATCTTAGCAATGGAAACATTACAGATTCCGGTGTCTGAAATAGGAGAACCTGGTCTGAGTTTTCCCTCTTTCTACAACCTTTAACCCTGTTATTCAGTATCTTTTCTGTGAGCCATACCAATAGTCCAGCCTCAATTATGTCAAAGTCATTCACAAGCTGTACATTTTACTTCAGAACACCAACAGAACCGTTTCTATAGTAACCGTGCAGCTATAACAAAAGAGATGGGCGTCTGTAGGATGGGGAAATTTGCCTCTTGATTTAAATGAGGTTTGAGAGGTAAAATGCCTACATGCCTTATGGTGTTGACCATTTCACTCTCCAACCCATACAATTTCATTAGTGACATATTGCAGGAAGTGCTGTAGAAGCAGGGAATGTCTCAGACTTCTGGCGGGGACAGAGAAGTTAAGAACAGAGGATAATCAGAAAATAGCTTGGAGTATACTGTGCAAAAACAAACATCGAGGCTAGGGTAAAGGTACACTATGTCACTCGTTTAAGCGGTCATCTATTTCCAGTCTAATCTGTTTTACTGCATTACTGGAATTATTTGAGTTTCGTACGGTTTACTTCTTCAAAACATTTTACATTGAAAGAGGAACTTTATTTAAAGAGAACGGCCACTTCCCAGGTTGTTTAACATTATATTTAATTATCCCTTTATTTAACAAATATGTATTTAAAAGGCGAGAAAAAAATAAATGTAAATGTAGAAAATCGACACATCTTTATCCTGCAACTTAGTGTCTCAATCTTAGCTCCCCTCCATTATCACATTTGTGTTACTATAGGAGCTCATTTGTCTAGCTGAATGTGGCATGTCATGTTCATTTTTCAAAGAAAACTAGACTAAAGAAACCCTAAAGATAAAAAAGTAAAATAAAATACAAATAAGAATATTTTACCATGTTGGAGTACTGGATACGTTGGTATCATTGTTTATTACAATGTTTCCAGAAATTGGTGATAGCATTACTATAGTATACACAATCCATTATTTTTCAAAATAAGAGATAAAAATGTAGTCCAGCAAATGAAACATTATATTATGAGTAATCTACATTATTATGGGCACACTTCAACCCTGAACTTTTCCTAGTCACACTAGTACATTGCAACAAGAACGTTTTTTGTTTGTTCAAGCATTTAAAAATAGATAAAAGCTAAAATTATGTTCTTACATTAATCACAGAACAATACTTAGTTTCTCCCTAAACAATGTTAAAAAAATTAAATAAATAACAGAGATGTCCTGCACATCCATCACAGTGCCAAATAATTGTGTGAATGATTACAGGTTATAAAAATTGTGCAATATAAGAAAAACATTGCAAGGTCATCATATTTAGATTTCCTGTACAGCAGGTTATACACCACTTGATTAACGTAAAAGGCAGACAGAATTTGGGAGTTAATCACATTACACTGTCACAAAGAAGACTGAAAGGGCTAGGTTATGATAGTAAAGACTGGTAATTTGGCGAGTTCACATGCTCTGTGTGTGAATCACCACAATGTCTAATGATCTTTTCCTATCAGCTGGGAAATGGTACTCCTTTGTTCAAAGTCCTATTTAAAGTCCTATTATTATAACCAAATTCTAGCAAGTTAGATGTTAAAGGAACATGAATACAAATTTGTAGTCTTACTGCTATAGTGCCCTAGTCAAGGTTTAGGGACCCCCACGGCAAGGGTTAAAGATGTATTTTACTAGCCTTTTATCCCATGCCTTGCCTCTTTCTTAATTGATCTCTGCCATTCCAATTATTTCCCATAGGAAAGCAATGAAAGGCTAGTGGGCATGTGCAGCACCAATCACATGAACTCTATGATCATCTAATTTTAATAGCCAATTTTTACTTGACAGCTGCTAGGGGCATTGAAACCCTGCAATGTAAACATTACCATTCCTGTAGAACGTCAATATTTTACGAGGGCATGGTACCCAGACCATTTCAATGAGATTTAGTGGTCTGGTAGCCTATAGTATCATTTTAATACAAGTATGTTTGTGGAGAGGAATATGCTGTGACAAAGCACTGTAGATTACAAGATAGAGTGAGTATGGAAGAGAAGGGGAGATATGTAATTTAATTTTGTTGGCCCGGAAATATCTGGAAATTTCATGCTGGTCAAATTAAAGAAGTAGATACTAGATAGATCAGTAACCCCAGGGCTAAGAACAATACTTTAGCCCATAGCAAAAAGATCAGAATGGCAGCATAAGGAGGATACAACACTTGGAACTCTAATTTGAGTACTAATTAAAAATAAATATTCACATATTTATATCCAACGTCTGTACAGATGTTAAAAAGCAACAGGATGCATACTTGCAAAAACAATATTCAAGGATATAATTTTTAATTTGTAGGGTAATAACTTCTTTATCCAAGGAAAGATCTGTCTCTGGGGTCAAGAAGGAATTTTTCCCCTAGTTTGTTGGGGGAAAAAAAAAAAAAGTTTTATACTGGGGTTTTTTTTTGCCTTCTTTTGGATCAACAGCAAAAACAGATGTGAGAAAGATGCATGTCTCTTTTCAGTCTACGTAACTGTGCAAAATATATATTTTGCACAGTTACGTAGACGGAAAAGAGACATGCGACTTTCTTATATATTATATATTATTCAGTTCCATGGAAATTTGAGGAACCGCTCTGAGCTGGAGGGGGAGAGACTTCGCATTGTGCAAGTTACGTTTTTAAAGATTTTTAAAAAGCATGATGCTGAATCAGCTGCACTCATGCATCATAGATGTAGAAAGCCTCACTTCAGACACCGTCTAGACAAATGTTTTGCATTCTTTATGCATATTCTACAGAACTGGCATATTACACTTGTATTTAAAAACTGCACCTTTGAATAAGTGGTAATTCCAGGTGGTGGGTTTGATTTAGAGCAAGTATTGCCAATATTTGGATATTTGAGGGAGTCACACAGGCACATTTAGAAACCAATATGTTTAAGGAACCTTTCAATGCGCGCTTATATAGAGAACCTAACAATGGACACAAAAAGGTATGTCGCAAAGAGTGATCAGAAATTTAGCGAATGTTGGGCTCTATACCAGCAGTGTCTTATTTTAATCTGGAGAAAAGCATAACAATCTGCATCAAATGCAGGGGAGCTGTAACTAAATCCATTATGTAATATCACAGAATATCTACACTTCTCAGGCAGTAAATATTTAATGCAATATCCAAGCTTCTATTCTGTCAATAATATTGTTGAAGGGTTACTCCAACCAACATGCCCACTTCAGTGATTTGATGTGGTCATGGTGCTAGGATTTCTATGTGCAGTGTTTCTGTTTGGTTTGCTACACCCAAACACGATTCCGGGCTTCCTAATGTGAATTCTGTGCACATTTTACATCTGCCGTCAATGCACACAGCACGATGGTGACAGATGTAAAGATCTTTTCCATTGCGGGAAGGTAGCTCTCCCTTCCCTTCCACCCTCTGTAAGCTCCCTACCACCTCCCTCCACTGACAGGAAGTTTTCCCAGTGCTGGATTTCAGGTAAGCTATAAACATTTTTTTTTTTTTTATTTTTTTTTTTAGGTATTAATGATTCAGCACCAATGATAATTACATCTACATTAAATGTTTCAGAGTTGATTGGAAATTGTTTTTGTTTCCGAGCAACCAGTTAGAAATTAGAGCAGAAAGTAATTTGGTCAATATTTACACATGATTTGCAGCAACATTTTTCTTTGTACAAACTATGGAGATAAGATTTAATTTTCCATTTTGCTTCTTTCATGGATGCAAAGGTTAAAGGGACACTATAGTCACCAGAACAGGTTAATGTAGTTATTCTGGTGTCTACAGCTTGTCCCTGCAGGCTTTTCAAAACTCTTTATTTCTTAATTTCAATTGTAGGAAATCAATTACACTTTTGATGTATTTGGAACCATAAATAAAATATACATAACACAAGATACAGGTTGAAATCAGTTATGGCGGGCAACATAGTTAAGTAGCCTAGGTAAGGGTTCGGGATAGCCAATGCTCAATTAAATTTGTAATGCTTGTCCCAATTCTAAATTGAGAGAAGGGCTCAAGTGTATGTCTGCACAACTTCAGAAGGGCCGGGGTTCCCAATTAATTTTTCCCATGGAACCCTCCCACCCCCAAGGTCAAGGTGTGTATATCTGTGCTTGTATGTGCCAGTGTGTGTGTGAATATATCTGACACACAGATACACACCTTGACACACAGTGTGTGTGTCGGTGTGCCAAATTGGGTGTATGTGTATCAAGGTGTGTGTATCAGTGTTTGTATGTGCCAGTGTGAATGAATCTGACAAACAGATACACACACACTGGCAGATAGTGGCACATAGATACACACACCTTGTGCCAGTGTGTGAATATATCTGACACACAGATACACACACCTTGACACACAGTGTGTATCTATGTTTCAAAGTCTATGTATCTGTGTTTGTGTGTGTGTGTGTATATATATATGTGTGTGTGTGTGTGTGTGTGTGTGTGTGTGTATCTGACACACAAATTCAGATACACACAGTGACATACACACACACTGACACACAAACTGATACAAACAGTCTCTGACAGACACACATACAAACACATGCACCCTCTCACTGACAAGCACACTCTTTGACAGACACACAAACACATACAAACTCCCTAACAGAAATGCATACAATTTCTTTTTATTTTTTTTAATTTTACTCCACCCAACCCCCCTACCTTTAGGAGTGATGGCATGGAGTCCCTGGGGTCCAGTGGGGTTGCTGAGCGTGCAGTCCCTGGGGTCCAGTGGGGCTGCTGAGTGGCTGGCGGCGAGGTAGCAGTAATCTCCCTTCCCAGCTCCCTCACGCGCCTCGTAGTGATGCCGGAGTGGCGTCATTCCGGCTCCAGCATCACTGCACTGCGCGCGAGGGAGATCACTGCAGCCAGGGTTCAGCGGAACACCGATTGGGAAACGCTGCTCTAGAGAGTATTCTGTACCACTCTCTATAATAAAGTACATTCTTTGAGGGGTAATTGTGCTGTACATCGTAGCTAATTTGATGCTTTTAATATTCATGATATTGTTCTACTGTTGTTGTAGTATGGTTCCATGCGTGAAGCTCAATGTAGTGTACTGGAAGAACTGTTGGTGTAAGGGTAGTTAGTAGGGTGAGGAAAAGTAGGTAGAATGGAGAGTTACAGAAATGTAAGGGGTATAACTGATCAGTAGTACAGGTGTCCACAATGTACCCCCTCTCCTCCTCCTAAATATAGCGTGAGTGAACAAGGGTAAAGCGGTTGTTTGGAGGAGAGCGTAACGCTCTATGCCGTTATAAACCTTTTACTTTTAGTATAATAATTATCAAGGTGTCTCCATTCAACCAAGGGCCCCATATATTTTGTGGAATGCCTTGGGAATGTCATGTATTTGAGAGGTTGATTTGTCCAAGTCTGCTTTCTTGAATTTTTTTCACTAGCATTGAGATGGAGAGAATCTTTGTAGTGGCCCATACTTCTCTTATTGCTCTGCAGGCAGCCAGCGCTATTCTCGCTGCAAGTTTGTTTTTGGCTCTTGTGAAAGGGTCGATATGATTTGAGAGCAAAAGTGCCTATGGCTCTAACGGGTAAGGCTTGCCTAAAATTCTAGAGAGTATAGTTGTTATGTTAAGCCATAGTGGTTTCAGTTTGGGGCAGTTCCACCAACAGTGGAGGAAAATACCAATCTCTCAACACTGCTTCCAGCATTGGCTTGAAGAGAGTACTATCTGAATAAAAAATAAATTAAGCTTGTTCCTTGTGTGTCACTAGCAAGTCCCGCAACGGGACAGTCTCAACCAAAACGAGACAGGTCAGTTCAAAAAAGGGACTGACTTGACAACAGCTGAAGCGCTCCTTGCATGGTCATAATGCCCACTGCATGAGCGCATCTAATAGTGCACATGCACTATGCTGCTCAGGAACAGTTCCCTGGAGCTCCGAAATGCGGGACACCAGGAAACTAAAGAGGGACAGCTGTACAGCACCCCAAAATCATGACTGTCCCACCTGAAAGTGGGACAGTTGAGAGGAATGATATTGCAGTTCATTTTAATACCTTTTACTCTGGACTAACAGCTGCTGAGTGCATATAATGTCAGCAGCAAATAAGAAGCAGAAATTCAAACACATGAGCTGTTCAATTCCCATCATTCTTCTGGGCAGGAACAGGACATTCTTTTAAAGTCATATTTTTTTATTTGTTGAAATCGGTGTGCCACAATGAAGTCCAGTTTAAAGGGTTACTCCAGTCAAAAATAATAAAAGCACTGACACATTTAATTTTAATAAATTAAACTAACCTGGTGAACAGACATAGAAAATATAAAATTATAAAAACAGAACAACCTTTAAAGAAAACATACTGTAGCTCAGACAGATCCTAATTTTGTTTTGCTATACAGACCTTTCAAACACTCTGCAGTTCAACATGGTTGAGTGCACTAAATAAGCTTCACTAATTAGTATGGCTACTCCTTTCTGCTTTAATGGGGTGGATTACTGTAAGCGTAACACACTTGAAGTGGAGGCACAATGCTATGTCCCTTAATAACTATCAAATGTACTTTTAATGCTACTATTATACATATATATTTACTGACTCAGTGAACTATTAAACTATTTCAGTTAAATAGTGTAATGGAAGTGTGTAAATGGAAGTGTGTCATACGTATTTGTGTGGTCATTTAAAAATATAAATACAGGTGTTGGTCCACGTATAATTAATATAATTGCTTACTTGTATAAAGGTATATTTATTGGCTCTTGGAATTAAGCAATCAGTGTGACTAGAATTGCAATGCTTACTTCTGAAGTGAACAATAAACATTTTTTTTTAGCATCATTTGCTTCACTGTCCTGATATTTTGTGCTGAGAGCACATAAAAAAAATGCTAACAAATTCACCCCACCCCCATCACTTCACTGGTTTACCTCACAAGAATATCTCCCTAATGTATATTAGTACAAAATCTAAAGAGACACCCTAAGCACCAAAAGCACTTCTTCATCTTAACATTGTGGTTTCGGTGCAAAGACTCTTCTTTTTCTTGGGGAATGCAATGTGTTCTGAGAAACAGTAACGATTACATTTAGCTAAGAGCATGCCTCTCAGACAGGCAGCCACTAGAAGCACTTTCTCACTTCTGAAGGTCTTTACGACCGGTGTCATGACATACAGCATGACAATGTCATATGCAGCGAATGCTACTTCATGAAAAGTAATGGATTGCAGTGATTATTGTACAAGCACTGTACTGTAGGTCCCCAATGCTTCTCTATGAAAAACCACATCACTAGATCAGATAGCATCCAGACTGACAATCACATCATGGGAGGGACCAGCTGCAGAGAAAAGACTGTGTTGGTGCTAATACTTGACCCCAAGAATGTATTTGGCTGTTTTGAACAGCAATAGAGCTTGTTAGATAGTCAAGGGAGCAACATTATAAAAAGGTTGGAGCTTAAATTACGTTTTCTTTTTCCCTTAAAGGCACAAGGAGCGCCCCTAAAAAAATATGGTCATATGTTTTAAAGGGACACTTTGGACCTCTAAAGCACTTTAGCTTGCTCATATGCTTTACATGTGAAGAGTGTGTGCTCTTTTTTTTTTTTTTTTTCAGACAACAGGTCCTGTTACCTCCTGGTAGATTGGCTCACTCAAGAGGCAATTGCACCTGCCTTGCAAAGACTTTTCTTACTGGAATGTCTGCCACAGAAAGTCAGTTTGTGGTTAGCAGAGAAGGGCTTGCAAAGGCTGCAGGCAAGAAAACTGCTTTTTTGCAAGCTGTTTTTAGATATACCACCAATGAAAAAACACATGCATTAATATGGCATTTATCTACTACACTGTGATTTTCTTTTTTATTTGGGCAGTGGAGTGTTCATTTCATTTATGCTACCATGTGAAAAAAGAGTATGTCCCTTTAAGCAGCTAACAAGACTTTTTTATCAACCAGAGCTTCAGAAATGACAAGAGAATATTTTTAAATGCCTTACGCATGGTGTCTCAAATTGACCTGCACATTCACTCAAGCAGATAAAAACAGTCAAATCCTCCGTGTAATGCTTTTAATGAGCAAAAGGTAAAAGTAGAAATTCTCAGTGGAATTATTCCAAATCAATTAAAACATTAACACACCATTTCTAATGCATTGTTCTGAGGAGAAGTAATTTGTAAAATATGAAACTCTGCTGATATTTTAACTTTGTTTTCCATTATAATGAACTAGCTGATTGGAAAGAAAAACTAGTTCATGAAAATGTTTTACTTGTAGCAAGCCTGTAAGACCATGAACAATTTGAAAGCAATTTAAAGTTGAAGGTAACCAGTTCCAAAAATGGAAAAGACAAGGCCACCAATTCAAAAACAACATCAGTGCTACTGGACAAAAACTAGCAATAGTAAACAGGTGTTTTGAGAATTGTGCACTGTAAAATTGTGCACGATGTGATGTTAATCCTGATGACATTGGTGTTGCATTGGGATACCACCCATGTAAACTCCAATCTTGGGACAGCATCAAAGCACGGCAGACACGAAATGAAAAGGATGGGTAAAATAGCAAACACAAAAATCCTTACATGGGAGAAATGAAAAGTCTGACACTATAGGATCTCAATCCAGGGACGGACTTCCGATTTTTGGAGGGGACACTATAGTCACTCAGACAACTTCATCTCAATGCATTGGTCTGGATGCAGTGTCCCTATCCTTTTAACCCTGCAATGTAAAACATTGCTCTCTTTCCCGTGTCCCCCCTCCCCTCTCCCCCCACCCTGAAAATACAATGTTTACATTGCAGAGTTAAGAGTTCAATGCATCTCTATGAGGAGATACTGATTGGCGCAGTACAGTGTTTTGCCGCGCATGTGCAATAGCCTCCCAAAGCTTTTCAAAGAGGTAGCATTGGATTGATTGAGATCATCAAATTTGATGATCTCAGCAACGGATGTCGAGCGATGAAGTGCCAGTAGCAGCAGAACAGGCACGGTGCTGGAATAAAGATAAGTAAACTCACCTTTTTAAAGTAAAGAGAGGGGGTTGGGGACCTAAATAGTAATTTTACCACAATAGTGTCCAGAATACATGTTTGTGCTCCCAATACTATAGTATTCCTTTAAGGACAAAAGCTCTTTCTTCATTTTTGCTATGTGTTTGTGCATCGGCAATTTCCATCTTACTCCTTTTTTGCACATATTATATACTTTTTTTTTTTTAAAGGACATTGGGGCTTTAATTCAAAATGATATATACATTCTCATTTATAATAAATTGCAAAACAAAACACTTTTTCACAGTTTTGACAGTGTGTACATAATTAGTGCAGTTTAAGAAACATAAATCAAAATAAACTAAATTATTTGTTCTGATTTATAGTGCACTTTATATGTCTAGGATTTTAGATTATTTTTGCTAGTTACAGATCACTAAATACAAGGAGTAAAATACAATTTTAATGTTGAGCGATTTTAGAATTTACAATGTTTTTCTAATTAGCCATCACAGAAAATAAAATTTCCACCAAAGTATATATGAAGTAGTAAAGTACTTCTCAGGGTATTTACATGAGTGTTTTGACACTTTTACCTAGCTATTTAACAGGCAATCTGATAAAAACTGGGGTTAAATTGTGATCCTAATCATAAACTTAACCATAAACCTAAAAGCAATTGTATTAGAGGGATTCCCTCTGCTGATATCAGCAGAGGGGTACTCTTGTTGGTCCTAATCCTAACCCTTAACTCAAATGCTATCGGTAATGCTAGCAAGAGAATTAGAAGGATTTCCTCTGCTCATGTCAGCAGAGAGAACTCCAGACAGTGCAGAGCATTCTCTAGCAGAATGCGAGGGATTCTTTTCCTCTCTGCTGCTAAATCAGATTGTCACAAAATGAATTTGATTGCGCCAGCAGCCATGGTCACTCGCAGTTAGCAGTGCTGGGCAGCATGATCACGCCGCTGGGGTTTTACAGGAAGATTGGGTTCTCCTCAGACCCTGCATGTCTCCCCCTGTCAGCGGGAATTCCCAGTGCTGACAGAAATTATGTCACCAAGACTATGGCTGAATCCAGAAGACTAACACAATTTACATGTAATTTGAAATGTTTTACTCAATTATGTAATTCCCAAGGAAGTGACAGTTCTCCTTAAGTATGTTGCTTCATGCATGTTGCAATGGCAGCCAAGGCACTGCATACGTATGTAACTTCAACAGCCTTATTGTGAACAAGATACCCCTGAAATTCAATTTGTTGACTAACGATATTAGGAAAGTATGACAGATTTGTGTCTGACTCCTTTTTGAATGTGTTATAGCAAATAATGCAAAGCAATTAAAAAGCCCTCCACTTCCTCCTCCCCCACGGCTGCCTGTACACTGCAGCGGGGACCCAGCACCCTCCGTCCTAACTTTACAGCTGATCCTCTGTCTAGCTCTTGTGAGTCCTGCGGCCGTCAGAGCGTGCCACTTTGCATGGCACGCAGCCTAGGTTCGCGAGAGTTAGCCAGAGAGCTACTGTCAAGTGAAGATGGCGCTGGCTGGGCCCTCTTTGCAGTGTACTGCTGCTGGCTCCCACCACCATGCCACAGGTAGGAAGCAAAAAGGGTGGAATATAATAAATTGTACTAAAATAAATGTAACTAACAAAAATGACCTTTTTCCCCCCACAGAATGCAGATCCTATTTTACACAACATTTGCACACATTACATGCCTATACAAAACACACACTCTGCATTCACTATACACAAAAACACTACATACATTACACAAATGTGCAATCTGCATTCACTTTACACACACACCACATCCACTTTACACTCACACTCTGCATGTACAACACACATTCTACATCCACTATGCAAACACCGCATTCTTGTGGACGGACCCAGCTGTGTCAGGGGCCCCAAACGTTCTGATAGCAGCTCTGGCTGTACCTACATTCGGTGTTTAACCATTTTCTCAGCGGTGAAACACTAAATATGGGTCCCTGGACCCCCACTGGAGGCATGCCAACTCATGGTAATGCTTATTTAGCTCAAGCAGCACAGACGGGATATGCTGTTGGAGACTTTTGCTTAGCATTAAAACATTTAGAAATGTGATCTACTTGGATTTTGCCAAGGCATTTGATACGGTTCCTGACAATAGGTTAGTCTTCAAACTAAAAGAAATTGGTCTAGATGAATATTCTTGTTCTTGGGTAGAACATTGGCTTAAGGATAGAGTACAGCGAGTTGTCATAAATGGTAAATTTTCAAGCTGGACAAAAGTGGTAAGTAGTGTCCCTCAGGGTTCTGTTTTGGGACCGCTTCTATTTAACATATTTATAAATGATCTTGAAATGGGCATTGAAAGCCATGTATCAGTGTTTGCAGATGACACAAAACTTTGTAAAGTAATAAAATGTGAGCAGGATATTGCCTTGCTGCAGAGGGATTTGGATAGATTGGGGGACTGGGCCCTAAAATGGCAGATGAAATTTAACGTAGAAAAATGCAAAGTTATGCACTTCGGGGTTAAGAATGCACAAGCAATTTACACCCTAAATGGTAGTGAACTAGGGATAACCACACACGAGAAGGATTTGGGAATTGTTATAGACATCAAATTAGGTAGCAATATGCAATGTCAATTTGCCGTTGCTAAGGCCAGTAAGGTTTTGTCATGTATAAATAGGGGCATAAATTCTCGAGATGAAAATATAATTTTGCCTCTATATAAATCGCTGGTAAGACCACACCTTGAATATGCTGTGCAATTTTGGGCACCTGTTCTAAAGAAAGATATCATGGCACTAGAAAAAGAGCAGAGACGAGCTACAAAATTGATAAAAGGAATGGAGCATTTCAGTTATGAAGAAAGGTTACAAAATTTAAATCTCTTCAGTTTGGAAAAACGGCTCCTTAGAGGGGATATGATAACATTATACAAATATATTCGGGGCCAGTACAAACCGTTATATGTAAATCTATTCATAAACAGGGCTATACATAGGACACAAGGTCACACATTTAGGCTTGAAGAAAGGAGATTTCATCTAAGGCAAAGAAAAGTTTTTTTTACAGTAAGAGCAATACGGATATGGAATTCACTGCCTGAAGAGGTGGTTTTGTCAGAGTCTATACAGATGTTTAAACTGCAATTGGATAAATACTTGCAAAAACATAACATACAGGGATATAATTTCTAATTAGTGGGGTAATAGCTGCTTGATCCAAGGAGACATCTGACTGCTATTTTGGGGTCAAGAAGGAATTTTTTCCTAGTTTGTTTCAAAATTGGAAGCACTTCAGACTGGGTTTTTGCCTTCTTTTGGATCAACAGCAATAGCATATGTGAGGAAGGCTGAACTTGATGGACGCAAGTCTCTTTTCAGCTATGTAACTATGTAATACGTAACTATGTAACTATAAATGGTTGAATGCAGAATAAAAGCATTCTTTTGCCTTTTAAATATTTGTTTTGCTTTACAATCCTTTAAGTGAAAGATGATTTAAATTTTGCAAGTTAATAAAATACAAAAATAAATATGTAATTGGTTGGTGAGGAAGCTTAGCATGGTAATGTGAAATCTGATGAAAGGGAAATAGGTCAAAGTTTAGTTGTAAATGGGTTAATTCCTACTATAGCCTCACCAAATTCTATAGTATTCAAGGAAACAGACTAAAATTACACCTGTGCATTATTTTGTATAAACCGACCCACACATTCTACTGGTTTGTCTAGTCAAGATTTTGTAAACAAAATGTTCAAAGTAGAAAAATTAGGTTTGTTGATGTATCAACAGACGGAAAACTGGAAAGTAAATTCACAGAAGGCAGGGTGCTAATTTACACTGTTTTGTACCCACACAGATATCATTGTCTGTCAAACTTCCCAAAATATGTCCCAACTTTCCTCACCAAAGTTTCTAAGATTCTATGATAACATGATAATACCATTACAACAGATCAATTCACTCAATCTGCCAAAAAAAGGTCTGTGCTGATCAAATGTTTATAATTTATTATGAAATTGTGGTTGCTCTACAGTAGATATGCATCAGGTTTACATTGGCATGTTGTCAGACAGTATCCGGATTTGATTTTTAAAAATGGAAGATGTAGATGTACTGATTAAGCTACGCCGCACTCTTTCCTCTTGACAGAAACTGCAAGTGGGTGTAAACCATTAGGCAGAGTGTATTGCAGACACTACCAATGATATGAGTATCCACATAATCCATTATCTATATTTATGGTGCTAACTGCCATTAAGGCTAAATTAACACCCATAGCCAGACTTCCATGATTTACCAAGTAGCCAAATATATATATACAAAAATGATTAAACCCGAAAATAGAAGTTAAAACAGTTGAAGTAGGTCTACGGTCGAAAAGATTAGTTCCCGGATTCCCTCTGATCAAGAAATAAAACAAAACTATCAATCAGGTAAAACAGCCACTTTAGTTAAATAGCACCACTGGGCAGATACCCAAAGTAGAAACTGGTATGTGTCCCATAAACGTCAAAATTACATTTCTAACTTGAGAAAATCTGGAGGGATGCTATAGAGATTCTAGATCTAGAATGTAGCTCTAAGCGTTATGATTATTGTTTCTGAATACTACCCAAGCATCTGCAGGCTGTTGCATTGTGGATAGCCAAGTCTAATTTACAAATAATAAAAATAAAGTAATTATAGTTAACCAATATAAACCATTAATTAACGTTTCATCAAACTGAAATATCTATATTTTTGGACTCTGTTAAAACAAATACATAAGGGTCTATTCACTAAACAGCAAGTTTAGAGAGGGAAAGCAAAACTAAAACTGGGGTATCCACTAAAGTCTGGTTTGTAATACATTAAATTCTGGATGGCAAATTCCGGCAACAGTAGCTTATCTGGAAAAATTAGCTCACACTGCTATAGTCACAGCTCGGCAACCTGGCCCCTATTTTACCATTCAGATTTTAATTTGCTACAATTTATCATTAAGTGAACAAACCCTGAAGTGTCTAAATTTGAGTTTTTATTTAACCTCGCTATTTTAGCTTATAGTTCACAAATTGCTGCTTAGTTAGCAACCTCATAATGCAATAGTATTTTTTTTCAGTAAAGAAACTTTAATTTACAATTAGCTTATCACAAATCACCAAAGTGTTTATTCCCTAAACTGAATGAAAATGAAAAATTCAGGCTAAATGGCCAAGCTGTGACTGAATACAGTATAGTGGAGTAGGAGATTTTCTTTAAACTTTTTTGGCATAAGATTTATGGCTATGGTTTCCATTTCCCTTGCAGTGATCTTGAGTTTCTAAGTGAACAAACCCCTAAGAATTATTTCAATGCCACTTCATCACCCTGATCTGGTTCTGAATACCCCAATTAAAATCTAATAACATACCAATGGCTCACACATGTCAACAGTCAACAAGTGATATTTGTCTTTTTGATATATATTAGACCTTTTCAAGATTTTGATGAATTTGGATGGCAATTTATGTAAATTTTATCGGGGAGGTCTATTAACATCAATTGCAAATATGTGTTTGTAAACTTTTTGTATTTGTTAAATTATAATGAAATAAAAAGTATTTAAACAAAAAAAAAAGTCAACAAGTGGCAACAATGTAACAGTAGTATGACAACCCACAACATCCCCAACTGTGTGTATCTTCATACTCTATGACCAGGATACCCAGCCTGTCCAACTATGGCACAGTAACTGCCCCCTGCATTGTATCCAGATATATTAATACTGTGCCATTCATTGTATCCAAATATATTAATGCTGTGCCATGTTTAATTCCCAATCCCTGTCTTGCAGTGTCTATCACTGACACACTGTGTATTGGTTTTTTTCACCCATTGCTTATAGTATACAGAGGCTTCACCAATGGCGCACACACACTCACATACTGTCAGTTAGTACCCCTACCTACCTGCCCCCTTCACAGTGTGCCAGTTAGTGCCCCTACCTACATTCACAGTGTGCCAGTTAGTACCCCTAACTACCTACATTCACAGTGTGCCAGTTAGTGTCCCTACCTACCTACATTCACAGTGTGCCAGTTAGTACCCCTACCTACCCCGTTCACAGTGTGCCAGTTAGTGCCCCTACCTACCCCATTAAGTGTGCCAGTTAGTGCCCCTACCTACCCCGTTCACAGTGTGCCAGTTAGTGCCCCTACCTACCCCATTAAGTGTGCCAGTTAGTACCCCTACCTCCCCCGTTCACAGTGTGCCAGTTAGTGCCCCTACCTACCCCGTTCACAGTGTGCCAGTTAGTGCCCCTACCTCCCCCGTTCACAGTGTGCCAGTCAGGACACCTGCCGGCAGTGCCCACTAACCTGCTCGGTGCTGTCTGCCAGTCCCGGTGCCCCAGTCCTGCCCGGTGATTGGCGGACATTGCTGCAGGTTTCCCCCAGGCTGCCATTGGCCGCTCGGCGCTGTGCCGGTGGTGCGGTGTGCTCCATGCTGTGCGCTCGCTGTCAGTGCTCCCCCAAGGCGGCCAGCAGGCAGCGCTCAGTCTCCCAGGGCGGACTGTAAACCCGCCCCCATCTCCGAGGGCCGCGCCCCGCCCGGACAGCTCCGTCTGCAGCAGCGGCCGTGGGGGAGCGTGGCTGGCGGGCGGTGTGCTCGGTCCGGCGGGCGGAGTGACTCCGGGGCACGGGACTGCTTCCTGCACGGGGGCGCGCACAGCGGGGGCCGAATACTTACTGTACAGCGCCGCGTGCACTGCCCGCCGATCCCTCTGTTTACATCACACACTGAGCACACACAGCTCGTCCCCGGTCACATGGACATTCCTCCACAGGGTACCGAACTACAACTCCCACTATTCTCTGCAGAGCGCCTGCATTCTGGGGATTCTGGGAGTTGTAGGCCATTACCATCTGAGGGGACAGACTGTGAGAGCCCAGCTGTAGACATGTTTACACTACTTGTGTTACTCTGGCTGACATTATTACATGTGGGTAATGCTGGGGAGCTATTCACTAAACTGAGAATTGTTGGAGTTATGTTAGTGAGTTGCACATTTTAGGATAAAGTAGCCAAAAGCAAAGACATTTGGTAATTTGCCATAATTCAGCTTTTTTGGGCCCGGTTTTGTAATTCACTTTGGTTTCCCAGCAATTCACACGTTAGTAACTTACCGTAACCATAATGATGATGTTCGGTTTAGTAAACTGTCCAATAACCGCATGGTATAGGAAGCTTATATGTTACGCGGTGAATTGTGGAGAATTGCAAACTTTAGGACAAAGTAACCAAACCACTGGGGAAAAAAAGCAAACGAACCTGGTGATATTTTTTACATAGAAGCTAATTTAGCCTAAAATGTACAATTCGTTTATGAATTCTCTGCAGTGAATAACCTATACACAGTTTGGTGATTACTAGCTACAATATTTTGTAGCGTCATATAAATTACATTGAATAAAACATTTAAAATCACCTGTTGTGATTCCTTTTCCATTTAAATGTTGATTACAGATCAAGCCATTGACATCACAATGTAGTCTACACAAAGTTGGCGCAGTCATGGCACAAATTGTATTGAAAGAGGAGAAACCGAAACAATGGAAAGCTTTATCAATGTGTTCTGTTCTAAAAAATGGTCTAAAATACTAAAAACATTGGATATCTTTCACTATAGAAATCAATGGAAATAACCGGCATATTCCTAGTAAAATCTGTGAAAATAAAAGGCCTGTTCTTCCACTGCTTTTTACAATGAACACTTCCAGTGTAATGCACTAAAGTGTGAATTGTTGGGAATTCAAAGTGAATTCTAAATTTTAGGCCTAAACAGCTAATCTGGAACACCGACTCAGCTACAGTTACAATGTGACTATTTTGTCCTAAGATTTTACATTTACTTTGAATTCCCAACATTTCTCAGTGAGAGTGTTTGCATCATCCAGTTTTCATTCAGTGAATCGTATTTCAACGCCGGTGGGTAATACATAAAAGTGTACATTTAGGAGGATTTACATGTTTTCTGTTACTTCTTCAACTGTCATATTAACGAGTCATAGCATGCAACGTGTTATTTAATTGTATCTTTTATTTTGTTTAAATATTATATAATATTATTAAGAAAGCTCTGCGTATTAATTCATTATACTCAAACCTCACACTTAGTTTAGTAAATAATGATCTATTTCTCTTCCTGTCTCTAATCTGACTCACAGGTGCAAAGGGCAAATATTATACTGATTAACAGGGAGCCAGGATGGTGGAAATATAGATGGGTGGATTTCTATATGTGTAATGTTATTATTATTCAGACCTCACACAAAACTTTTGGACTATTAGAAATGCCCAATAAGTAACTGCACAATTTTAATTTGATATATTTTTAAATAGTAAATAGTGTTTGCACTTCATCCAGATTCCTGTACAGTTTTTGCAAGAATGAATACTGAACAGAGATATTGATCACTGCTTATGCCTGGTTTGACTTCACAGGAATTTAATGTTGGACAGGTTTTACGTTGACATGTTCCTCTAAATGGAATGCTTCATATTGTGCAAATATTGTGAGATATTTATGACTTCCATTGAGTGTTGAGTTGCACACTGTGGGAAGTATTATTTTGTTTTTTATGAAGTATTATTGTGGGGATCCCATATTGAAGCATGAGATGCAGGGAATTAAAATAAATTCCACTGAAAGGCCAACCCCTGGATCGAATAGGGAGTGGGGAGTATGAATGTTGCCCTGAAGGGTTGGCATAGCAACCAAACAGTTGGTTTGACAGTAGGAAGCGGAGAATTCTGGGAAAATTACCAGACTGGTGAAAAATGCTGAGGGAGCCTGGCAGTGTCTTTCCTCTGGTAGTCCCAGCAAAAAATTACATTTATTAAATTGAGTTTTCCTCCCAAATTAAATGGCTGGCCCAAGTCTGATTCAGCAATTCAGAGAAATTACAGCATCCCCCAGGAGTCCTGAACCGAGCGAGGCTGGTTTGGGGACTGAAATCCCACCGATCGCGGCATGGAGAAGGTCCAGAAGAGGTGCCAGGTGTTGAATTTATAGATGCCAGGATGTCACATCAGAGCGTGCGGCCACATGCTTGGGGAGACGGAGTGACGCTTGAAGCTACCCCAGAGGGAAAATTATTTAGGGTAAGTATGTTGATTTACCTTCCCTGGTTCCAGTGAATAAAGTCAGTGGACAGACCACAGCGAGAGGAACAAAGAGGAGGGGGACAAAGGTAAGCAATATTTAGAATGGTTGGGAATTGGTTCCAAGGATTTGCGACATTTGCAAGTATCTTGACCAGTAGGTTCCCCAAGAGGGCACCGCTGCTGTTCACCTACTTGGACCTCATTTAAGTATATGGGGGTCAGTGCTGGTTTATGTAAGACTATCAGTTTGGTCAAAAAAATGGTGGTTCGGGCTCAACTGGAATTTGGAGTACTGGAAAGACACTTTGGTTGCTATTCATAACTCCATGTCACCAATCCCCCTTTTCACAGTGCTCCTGCAGGAGTGTCGGCAGGTCACAGGAACGGCATCTGTTGGCTCTTTAGTGAGAGCCACTGTAGATGGTATAGCAGCTGTCAATTTAAGCACGAGAGCAAACCTGGCAGTGCATTGTTCCTAGGTGAAAAAGAACTCTTACAATATCATAACTATTCTTGTTATGCATTTAATAGCATTAAACCTGTAGAAAAGACATAAAATGCCTAAAAAGTATAATATATTCCATAAAGTCAGAATAGTTAAAATGAATTAGAAAACTCGCACTTTCCAGAGCCAATATAAGTCGGCTCTGAACTATGAAGGCTTTTCATCAATATATAGATGACATCAGATGTTGGACTTCACTTTACAGGTTCACTGGAGGCAGTAGTCAGCACTTCCACCCATAGTCAGGAACCAGATGAAGTATAACAAAACTTCTCGTTCAGATTCTATAAATTAAAGCTGTTTAGTCCCATAACAGTCTCTGTCCACATGGAACAAACACCGGAAGCAGCTTCTCCTTCCTCCTCCTGCTCTGTCAAGATCTGATGTCATCTGCATTTTGATGAAAAGCATTCATAGTTCAGAGCCAACTTATATTGGCTCTGGAAAGTGTGAGGTTTCCAATTTATTTTAACTATTCTGACTTTATGGAATATATTACAATATTTTGGCATGTTATGTGTTTTGGACAGGTTTTAAGCTTTTAACCCCTTAAGGACCAAACTTCTGGAATAAAAGGGAAGCATGACATGTCACACATGTCATGTGTCCTTAAGGGATTAAATGCATTACAAGATTTTTTATGATATTGTAAGAGGTAAATATATTATAACATGCACTACCACCTTGCCTTTTTTTTTTTTACCTTTTATGTGGGATCCAGCCTGCTATTTGCTTTTCCCTATTTGAGGGGTTCTTGTTCCGGGTGGCTTTTTCACTGTGGTTTTATGCAGCTTGGTGGGTCAAGAAATTGTTGGCTCCCAGTTCTAGAGCTCAGTCACTCCTTTTTAGGGAGGATGTTCTTTTGAGTGAAAATTAAGTGGAATTTCTGGTTCGGCGATCTAAAACTCTAATGGTAGAGTGGTTAGGATTGGAACCACCATTATCTGGAGGTTTGTCCCAGTGCTGCAGGTTCCTTTTTTGTTGCATGCATACGGGTCAGGTGTTACCTGTTCTCAGTTCACTAGAGTGTGTAAGTTGGTGTTGCACTCAACTAATTTATTCCGCATTGGTCCGACTATGCAGGCAAGCAGGTTAGGTCTGTCGGACGCCTCTATTCGTCAGCTGGGTCTGTGAAAATCAAGCAAGTTTCGATTAAATGTTCATACTCACCTTTAGGTGACTGGGTATGGTTAATGTTCTGTTTATTTCTTAACCGTTTAAGGACCGCCGACGGTTCAGGACCGTCAGCGGTAAAACGTGCGTTTGGACCGCTGACGGTCCTGAACCGTCATAACGGTTTTGGGCAACTTACCTGATCGCCGTCGGTCCCACGGCGGCGATCAGCTCTCCTCCCGGTCCAGGGGGACCGTTAGCGTTTTTAGCGTTTTTTGCATTTTTAACACACAAACAAATATAAATGCTAACTTTGGCCAGTGTTTGTGACTAGGTGGCTACTAAAAAAGACTGGACATACCCCATTTTGAATACCCTGGGTTGTCTACTTTAAAAAAATATGTACATGTTAGGTGTGTTTCGGGCATTTATCACAGATAACGGTGTTACAATGTCACTATTTATACATTTAAAATATATATATATTGAAACAGCAATTTCCTACTTGTATTTATAGGCCTATAACTTGCAAAAAAAAGCAATAAAGCATGTAAACACTGGGTGTTTTTAAACTCGGGACAACATTTTGAATCAATTTAGCAGTTTTTTTCATTAGCTTTTGTAGATAAGTAAAAGATTTTTCAAGTAAAAGTCCAAAAACATGTTTTTTTTTTAAATTTTTCACCATATTTTTTTATTTTTTTTTAATACAATATATGACATAATACAAATAATGGTATGTAAAGAAAGCCCTTCTCGTCGTGAAAAAAACAATATATAACTTGTATGGGAACCGTAAATGAGAGAGCGGAAAATTACAGCTAAACACAAACACCACAAAAGTGTTAAAACTGCTCTGGTCCTTAACGTACACACATCGCAAAAACAGGCCGGTCCTTAAGGGGTTAAAGGTTATCATCAATATGTTTGGATCCTTGGGCATTCTTTTATTGATTGGGCATCATGTCAGACAGAGGAGAAGTCATATGACCAGAAACTTGGGATTTATTCATCACTAGATCAGGATTATGTGATGGGGGATCAGGGGCTTGCGCTAGTAGCAATTTCATCCAGAGTGCGTTGCACTTCGATATGTGACGGACCCAGTTATACTGCTAATTCTGCTGATCCTCGCTTGTGGTAATTACCTAGATTAAGGGCACAAAATGCCAAAGGGTTGGAGCAAGGTAGATGTACTGAAAGTATTTGGTTGTGCTGGTTTTAATAAAGCTGTGGCTGTTGCCCTTACCCACTTTGTCCCATTTCATTTAGAACTTCACTGCAAAAAAAAAAAATCGGTGTTGGAACCCAAAAAAATGTAGATAGGAGTGTGGCAAATATCCAAATAGTTAATACCAAAGGAAAAAAAAAGTTACCTGCGCTCTTTTCCAACTCCCCATGTATATTTAAACAAATGGAGGTTATTTAGTTACTCCAATGGCTATTAGAGGGATGCCCACCTGCCACGTCAAGGCAAACCTCTTAGGTGGGCCCTACACTGAATGTCTCCTTGCTTCCTTGAGCTCAAGGAAGCAAGGTGAATAGTCAGTGCAGGACCCACCTAAGAGGTTTGCCATGACGTGGCAGGTGGGCATCCCTCTAATGGCTATTGTTGTATCCAAATAGTTATATAACACTAAAATACAAACCAGTTTAATCCAACTGATATATTCTAAATGCTTGCTGTCTGGTAATAGAAGGGTTAATAGGCAAAAGTGTGTGATGAGCAAAATAAGTTTTACTTTTTGCTTGTTGCCATGCAAGGCCAACAGATGTTACTGCTTCCCCTCCCTCAACCTCATTGCAAGATAAGCACTAACAAAGTGTATGTGTATAAGGGTAACTCTGTTTGTAACTGATATAACTTGCATATATGCAAAATTTCAAACTCTCAGCCTCTCAGAACCAGTTGACTGCTTCTCTCTGTATTGCAATAAAAACGTGAACCTATACTTCCACTACTCCTGCCTCTGACTGGTTAGTTGGAAAATACTTTTTCAGTGGGTATCGGCTATTTGGCTAACATGAGCATTAGTTAACCCCTTAAGGTTGGCCTTAAGGAGTCAGTCCTAATTGCAGGTGGGTGGCTTCCTGGGGACTTCCTGCTCGTCGCCGTTCCCCTGTTGGAGATCGAGATCGGGGTGACCGCATGACATCCAAGAGAGTCTGCCTGTGGCTAATCTGGCCCTCCCGGTTGCGATGACATGACTAGAATAGCTGTAAGCTGCACTGCATAAAGTTAATTGTATAGTTTAAAATACTTTTCTAATAAAAATAAAATAAAAAAACTTAGATCATATATAATCTGTATGTAACAAGATCCAGTGCACTAGCTCATTCCCTAAACAGCAACTTCAAGTCTCACAGAATGTAATAGTTTTATTTAAAAACAACTCTGTGACAGACCGCATGGCACCCCAACCGGGTACCTCCGTCAATCACTGCTTCCTAGTACTTGTGAGCATCATAAGCACTGCACTGGAACTACATAACCACCGTAAACCCCACAAACCGCAGCAGCTTGGTTGAGGCCTCGCTGTCCTCCACCCACCCTGGACCCAAGACCAGGATCCAGCTTCCAGTGGGTAGACCTCTCCTAGTACAGAGAGCAAAGCAGGCTGCTCTTATAAGACCAAGTGTTATGATCCAAGTGATTATAGCAATCCCCAGAGTGTGAACATAGCTCTCCAATCCCCCAAACATGAGCCTAGACTTCATGAAGGGTAAAACGAATCTTACTTTAATGGTAGCCACAACTGGCTTTTTATGACAGTCCACATGCAAGGGGCACTCCCCCTGGACCTGAGAATAAACCACAGTAGAAATAAATACACAATCACATTGGCTCTCAGGTCCAGGACACTCCCATACAAAATAAGATAATCCCTCCTCTGTGACTGGGCGATAATTGGATCAGGAACTGTACTAATCTAATCCAATTATCTCCAAGCACAGAAAAAAACATACATTTTTACAAACCCCCACAAATTCCTTAAAACACACAAACCCCCCACAAGTTACATCCCCTGATAGCCCTGATCTGGGTGACCAACATATCCAAAAATCACCCAGACCAGTTCAAGGGTTCAGGAATTTCCTGGAAGTCTTATTTTTGACCAGCAGTGCACATGGTCCTATGCCCAAAACAGTTCCAGGGAATCAGGGCTAACGGTCAGTCTCTCTGCCTGGAGTACAAAAGTATATAACTCACATGAACAGAGCCTTTTTAAAGTGCATTGGGCAAGGTATATTGCAGGGCCTATAGTCCTGAGGCAAGAGGCTGGCCAGTAGGCCCCTCTAAGAACCTGTGACGAGGTTCAGTTCGTCACAAACTCGACTAGGCAATAAGCCTAGTAATGGTGGTTTATTGTCCATATTCTTGTGACACAACTGTTTAAAAATGTAAAAAAATTTCAGATAAAAATCAAAAGCCAGAAACAATTAAAAATGCAGCACAATACAATAAATCAATCTTCACCAATGGAGAGCTTGCTGCAGACTGAACTCTGATTGCAGGGAAATGTCTGATTCCTATTCTCTATACTGGTGAGTACGCAAATATTACTGATTATCCAAAGGTTTCCAAATGAATGATACAGGACCAACTGAATTGTGACCGTATTTGGCTTTAGTAAATATGCAAATTGCCAATGTGGTCGGAATTCAGTCATTTTCACTGGATTTTGTCCATTCAGTGTTATTGAATAAAACTGGATAGATAAATTGTGTATATATAATGCAGATATCATATAACCATGTAAGCATGCAGCTTCAATGCTGGCTCTTTCATAGAACGCTGTGAAGAACTCAAGTTGAGAATCTGCAGACCCACATCATACATGTCAATTATTCCCCTATTTGAGTGAAAAAGTTTTAATCCTGTTGAGAGTTTTGCAAATCACTGTGTTTTTAAGGAACTGCAGACATTTTGTACGTATTCAAGTGATAAAGGTGCTGAATCTGTGAATGTTATGTTGGCTATCTCTATAATTATCTCAGCTAGTTTCCATTTAAGGTCACAAAACAAATTCTAACTTTCTCTAAGCACAAGTAATATTAAACAGTGTAATTCAAATAATCAGGGAGTCCTGAGCTGGCTAGAAGAATGTGATGGTGCCACTGGCAACTAGCTCCTGAACTGCTCTTTGATCATCGGAGGGTTGGTAGGGGTATATTGAGGTATAAGTGAGGATAGATCGAGAACCATGGGTTTGGAGGAATTAGTAAGACATTTGTAAACAGACTTCTGGCATATCAGGAGCTAATGTGAGTTTATGACGAAAGGGTAGAGCAGGAGCAGCAGACTGTGGAAATGATCAGGAGAATACAGGCTGCCTTTTTTTTCTTAAATACATATGAAATTTAGAATATATAATTAATAATTAGTGTTGTCTTTTTTTTCTGGCAGGTCATAAGATACCATGTGTATATCTGACCTGATGCTATACAGAAACTTATGCACTTGCTATGAATTGCCCCTTTGACTTCTCTAACGAGCTACCTCAATTACCTTCTACTTTCTAAAACATCTGCGAAATGTGTTTCGTCCTAACAGTCAAGTTTTTAAGTGTACATATAATGTAGCACACAACTTTGCTGAGTGCAGAGATGTCCTTACTAATGCCTATTTCTCGATATTTGTGATCTTTGGCGCCACCTGGCTTTAGTCATGTAATGCTGCAACACAATTGTGTAGGATGTCATTGTCAATATAGGAAGTAGTAGAAATGCTTAACTTTTTCACCAACAATGATGCATTTTCCATGTAAACCCACTATATTCCTGGAAACAGGGGCAGATTTAAAAGATAGTAAGGTCATGCTTCCAGCTACCCATAAGAAGACATTGGAAGGCTACAGTTATATATGTGTGAGCGGCCATTTGATATATTGTATATTTCTAACATGAAAATATAAGTTAAAAAGCCCCACCTTAGCCTTTCGTGTACATTGTGGAACACATACCTTATCATGTTCAGCATATGCAATTGACACTGAATTAGTTCATTTCTGTTTCTTACTATTAGGTAATCCGCAAATATTACGCACTCAATATGTTTATGAACAAAACATTTACGAACTACAATATCATCAGCTATCATTTTGCGAACTGTACATCACAGGGACGTTGCTAGTTCCAGGACAGTTGTGGCTTGAGTTCAAAGTAAATTACTTCTACCTTGCATCCAATACAATTCTATTTAGCCACACTACTTAAAGGGTTAATCTAACCATTTGGAGGGAGATGACCTATTCTGTGTAATGTGCCCTATTGTACACTTTGAATTAGCACCCCCACCCCCATTTTGCATTATAACATGGAAAACATCAGGGGCAGAACATCCAGAACCTAATCTCGGCACTGGTAGTTTATTAAAAAGAAACAATCCGTGCACAATATTCACTACAGCTCTCTATAGTGGTTATGGTGCCAGGAGTACTGTGGCACCCTCCCATAGTAAGTAGTCAAACTGTTTAGAAAAAATTTGACAACTGACATAGGGTCTGCTGGGATAGGGGCGGTAGTAGGGGATAGAGGCAGTATAGTGTGTGTGTGTGTGTTTGTGAGAGGGGGCAGTGTGTGTTTGTGTGTGTGATCGGTGCAAATGTGTGAGGGGTACAGTGTGTGCGTGAGTGTTGCAGTGTGTGTGTGTGAAGGGGGAAGTGTATGTGTGAGGAGTGAATGTATTTTCCGTAGCTCCCCCCTGGATCCGCCACTGCCTGGAATCTACGTCACATGGGCCTCGCACTGTCCAATCCCAGGCTTTTCGTGGAGAAGCCTGTGATTGGACCAAGTTTCCAGCTCAGAGCGCATGTGGTAGCTCCAGGCCGGCGAGGGAAAGTAGATGGGAGTGGGCAGGAGGAGCTAGGGGGGATTTCTCCCTGTTTTAGATCAGAGGGAAATGGGAGATGAAAGGGAGCTGCCACAGTGAGGGAGGGTGGAAGGAGAGAGCTTGCCTTTGCATGCCTCTACTAGCAAGGGGAAGATTTTTGTGTCTAATGCCTGCATGCTGCTCTTCTGACAGCAGACACATATGCACAGAACAGTGGCGTACACACAACCCATGGGGCCCCGGTGCGAAAACTGATCCGTGGGCCCCCCCCCCCTTACTCTGCGCGGGCTGGGGCCGCAACACATGGCGGCGGGCACCTGGTCGCAGGGCTGCGACCCGTGCGACCGCGGTATGTACGCCAGTGCATGCATAAACACACACACAACAGACACCCAGATCAAATCAGCTCAATGAAGTGGTCTGGGTGCCAGGTCTCTCTAGTTTTAACCCTGCAGCTGAAAACATAGCAGTTTCAGAGAAACTGCTATGTTTCACTGAGGGTTAATCCAGCCTCTAGTGGCTGTCTCATTGACAGCCGCTAGAGGATTTTCTGCGATTCTCACTGTGAAAATCACAGTGAGAAGACGCTGAACGTCCATAGGAAAGCATTGAGTAATGCTTTCCTATGGGCGGTTTGAATGCGCGCGTGGCTCTTGCCACGCATGTGCATTCGGAGCTGAGAGGCGGATCGGGACGGAGAGATCCCCAGCGCCAAGGGAGCCCGGCGCTGGAGAAAGGTAAGTGCTTTAGAGACACACACACACACACACTCTCATGAACAGATGCACACATTTACTGACAGACACACACTCAGTGACAGACGCACACAAACATACTCAGTAACAGACACACACACACACTCTAACACTAACACACACTCACTAACACACACTCACTAACACACACTCACTAACACACACACACACTAACACACACACTAACACACTAACACACACTCACTAACACACTCACTAACACACTCACTAACACACTCACTAACACACTCACACACACACACTCACTAACACTAACACACTCACTAACACACTCACACACACTCACTAATACTAACACACACACTAACACACTCACACTCACTAACACACTCACACTAACACCAACACACACACTAACACTAACACACACACACTAACACACACACTAACACTCACACTCACTCTAACACACTCACTCTAACACACTCACTCTAACACACTCACTCTAACACACCCACTCTAACACGCTCTCACGTTTTTTTTTGTTTTTTTTAATTTAATCCCCCCAGCCTCCTTACCTGTGGGAGAGCTGAGGGGATTCCCTGGGGTCCAGTGGTGTTGCTGGCCCTGCTGTCACCCCCGGCTGGTGGGCGCGCGAGGGAGCACTGTCCCCTGAGTGCTCCCTCTTCAGCTCCCTCACGCGCCGCGTACTGATACCGGAGCCGGAAGATGACGTCATCTTCCGGCTCCGGTATCAGTGCGGTGCGCGAGGGAGCTGAAGAGGGAGCACTCAGGGGACAGTGCTCCCTCACGCGCCCGCCAGCCTGGTGACAGCAGGGCCAGCCTCGGTGGGCCCGGAGGTGGCCAGCTCCTGGGCCCCCCAGCAGAAGAAGCTGGCCCTGTGAGTACATACCTGGGTCGCAGGGCGGCCGGGCCCCCTGGTGGGCCGGGCCCGGTTGCAGCCGCGACCCCTGCGACCCCGGTATGTACGCCACTGGCACAGAATTAACATTAGGCAGCCCGGAACAATGTATTGGGCTGCCTAGGTCACGTGTGTTGGGGTACAACTGTGGAAGAATTCTCGGGTCAAAGATGATGCAAGGACACTCCAAACACTCCAGACACAGGTCGTTGAAGAAGAAAGGTTATTTATTGTTTTTGCAGCTGCAAAGAATCAGTCAGACAATAGTCTTGGGATACCCGACTGAGCAAGCGTTTACAAGAGAACAAAGAATATATACCACAAATGACGTATTCCATACGTATACAAAGAATACAAAAATTACACCTACATTACTATAGTTACATCCAATTATCAAACTAATGCTTATCTCTTACATATGTTACCTAATAGTGGGCATTCCTGACATTCCACACATGCACCCTGATTCTAGATCTTTACACAGTAGTTTTAACCATGTGAGTACTGAACTTTTCTAGAATATCCTGTAGCTTCTACCACAAACCTACAATCTCCAATATCTCAGTATGTGCAATATTTTAAGCTGAAACACTGCACATACATACTCTTACCATCATAACTAATTCAAATCACTCAAGTGGTCATGGTGGTTGGAGTAACCCTTTAAGCAATGAAGAAGGGATATAGGGCACGTTTGCATGCTTGATGTATGCACTAGTGCCGTTGTTCATTTTAAATTTAACAGGTGACTGGTTACTATTATGCATTTTCACCTTATATACTTTATATGGTTGGTAAGCTCACAAATGCTGTTTAATAAAGATGCTATCATAAACTGAAGAGTGTGATAATCTGCTGGTTTTCCCATATGGTACGCAAATATATATAATATAAATATATAAGCATAAATGAAGCATGGACAAATATCTAAATGTCGGCCACTGCTATAAAATGGGTTTAGAATTTTTTTAAATGATGGCAATAATTTTGGTGTGATAATAGCTTAGTGTGTGAATAAATATATCAAGGCCAAAACAGATGCTATTCTATGGCAAACTGCTAAATAAAACAACCACAACCATTAGAACACTTCTCAGCATTTAGCACTTTGCATGCAGAATAGGATTACTAGATCTCCCCCATAGAGTTAAATTTATCAAGGCAAAAACAGATACTATTCTGGAGCTAAATAACGAGTAATTATCATGGAAACCAATAAAACTCAACTTTTACCACCTGTCACCCAAAATAGCACCCAAGGAAATAGCTCTACCATCAAAATGGACATTTAGGAGCTGCTTTCATATCCTTTCTATGTATTATTTGTTAATTCACTGCCCCACATGCCCCAGTAGATAGGGCTCCACTGAAAGAGACAATTATGCTAGATGGAGAGACACAGATAGTGATGCAGAAGCATTTGGGTGTAGATTAAGAGACAAGGTAGGAGATGATGGGACAAAGGGTAGAAGAAACAAAGAGGAAGTAAAAAAACATTCGGCAGGAGAGATGCAGATAAACTGAAGAGCATGCTTTTTGCATCTGAACCCTATACAAAGTATAGGATGTGGAATATTTTTCAAGCATTGATTTTTTTTTTATTTAAAAAAAATAAATAAACGTGGACCAAATGCATCCAGCATGTTGCACAATTTTAAATGATCATCCACTTGCTTTTGGCATGTTAGTGAACATTTTAAGGTACAATTTAGCCTCTGGCAGCAGTAGCAAGCATTGGCCAAATCCACAGTACTTAACCCACACAGTAGATATGTACTGGCCGGGAGGCCTGGGATATGTACCGTCTTTTCTTTCCAGCAGTTTTACTAAACCTGCTGTCACTTAATCCCAGTTCTGTCGCTACTACAGGGGCCCAGTAGCGCTCTTAAGGGACCTCGGCGACCGACAAGGCCCCTGTTCAGAAATACTCTTCAGATGGCCCTAAGTTATTGGGCCACCCAATGAGCCCCTCCGGCGTGCGGGCCTGGTGCAGTTCTACCACTGCCAGATATGTAGGCGGGAATTGTACTGTCCATATCTTCTAGTCTAGATTTGGATTCATTGCATTAGTCTATGAACAAATCGAATCGCCTGAAACAAAATTCTTTAGGTTCGTTCAAATGAATCAATTAGTTTATGGATGATTACACAAGTCTATCTTTTATCTTTTACCTAGAGTAGGGATCGCTTTAAGGCTTTAAGGTGCCCTGTGATGAACTTTAAAGTGACATCCCCCCTTCCTAGCCCTTATTATTGTTATTATGTAATATAGAAAGGGAAATGTACAAAATACTTTCTAAATATTGTATATTGTTCAATGCATTATATAAATAATGAATTAAAGCCCTCACCAAAGACAGACTTCCTTGGTGAGTGCTTTAGCAAACCAGGAAGTAGCTAAACCCTATCAGACAATCAAAGTCATTTTGCTGCTTCCAATTTTAGAGCTCAGCATATCTCATATATCCCTGGCAGCAGGGGTTTAAGATATATAGTGAGGCACTTGACAGCAATTTTGCTTGTTAAAACGCATAAACAAAACAGCTGAGCAAGTGTCATCCATGTGTTTCCCTCATTTCTCTCCATGCCTCTCTATTGTCCTTTTCCATACCCATTATGTGTTCTCCTTTTCATTCCTGCCTGCATTTGCCCCTCTATGTGGCCCTTGTGCCTGCCCTTCTTTATGCCCTCCTCGTATCATTTTGTTCTCCATGCCCACCCATGTGTGCCCCAATACAAATCCTTCTTCACTGTCCCAGTAGCACTAGATGAGCTCCTTATATGTCCCTCCCCATGGCCAGCAGTGTACTCTGGTTAGGCTGTGTGGCATTGGCCCCTCTCAGTTAAAAACTTCTGCCACTGCACAAGTCTCTCAAGCCTATGGCCCTGACCAAGAGCTCTGAGTGACTGTACAGATTGTGACCTTTAAATTGTCTACTACTAGTATTACATATGTTACATTGATATAATAGTAATATACTATGAGCTGTATTTCTTTTTTGCTTTTCATATACAAATGTGGTTTCAATAACACATACTCTATACACTTCTAATTCAAGCTGTGTGCATGCATTATTTAATTATTTTGCTGCAACAATAACTTTCTAGACACAACTACATTTCCATTTTTTTTTCTTCTATGCTGTGTTTTTTTCAGGACTGCTGGTAGAAGTTCCAGCATTTTGTAATATGGGGTTCATAAGGTGCTGGATCATTGCTTGGGGGGAGCATGACAAAACATTACATAAGGGGCGGAGCCTGACCGCTGAGCAGTGCAGACACGAGCAACACGAGCTTCCGCTTGACTAGTGGATTTTGGGGCTCCCTCAACGGCTCACTAGCCAAAAACCTTATCGGGGTGCACTACCCACGTCAGGGGTGCACTTCTGAACCGATCGATAACTTGAGTTGGTCGCAACTGGGAGACCGGAACGCTGCACTGCGGCCTACTGGTTGGAGCTGGGGAGAGGCGGACACTCTTCCCACCCTATAGAATGTGAGGCAGATAAGAACCATTCGGCCCATCTAGTCTGCCCAATTTTCTAAATACTTTTATTAGTCCCTGGCCTTATCTTATAGTTAAGATAGCCTTATGCCTATCCCACGCATGCTTAAACTCCTTTAATGTGTTAACCTCTACCACTTTACCCTATACTCTCCAAGTTACTCACCTGGAAACCTAACCCCCACCCCCCTTTGGACCGGTGTGGGTTATCCCAGTCTCCACTGGGTACCCATCTCCAAAAAGCCTGGTGCCAAGAGCTTCCCAAGCACACGCAACATGGCCCTAATGGGCCATAGGCTCACAGCAAAGATGGCCTCTGGGCTCCCCATGAGGACAGCATAGCGAAAGCCTTCGACCATATCTGGACGCAACTATTTGCTCAGATGGCTGAAAGGACACAGAAAAAAAACGTCCCATACGTCTCTCGACAGCCCACATCACTGATTAATCAAAGCCTGCACAACCACACAAAGCCAAAACAAGGACGGTGAGGAGAGCGAAGGGCGATGAGTGCACTTCAACTTCGGAGACACTGCCCCAGCATCAGCAATCACTTGTCTGGGCCACGGCACATGCGGAGAGAATCTCCCACGCACAGCACAGAGCTGCAGATACCACGTCGGAGCACTAAGAAGGTTCCTGCACAGCAAGAACAGTGGCATGCTACAAGTCAAACCTGGAGATCGGCTCCTGAGGCAGCATGCAGCCGGCATTACACAGCCATTACATGGGGGCTAACAATGGCCAGGAAGGCCTCTAACACAGCTTTTAAAACATGGGCATAGGCTGAAAGAGGACTAGTCATGGATCATGGCCTACCACTTAGACACATTTTGGGTCACAGTATTGCTGTCATAATCTTTGATATTTGCTTTTGACCTGTTGTCTTACATTTTACTTTTACCTATGAGGCTGGTGGTATACTAATATTATTACTATTAGTGATGACTAACACTCACCCGGTGGTAACATTTCTAATGCTGAGTGCGACTCAAACTTGCAGCCACCCTAGACACAAAGTTCTACTCGCTATTATCCTGTACTTACACTGTCCATTATATTACCTTAGTCACACTCACTACTTCTACCACATATGTCTAGCACTCCTAACTACCATACATCAGCCATAATTCGATACAGCACTAGACACAACGATGTTAAGCTTGTTTATATACTTACAAAAAATGTGCAACTCCTCATGCCACTGTCTATCCTGGCTATATATCTATGTACGCTGTTGTGGAGTTTGATGCTAAACTGTACCTGCCGGCACAACAAAAAAAAAAAAAAATGTAAAAAATGTAAAGAAAAAAATCATTACGTAAAAGTAACATTTGATTTACTTACTAATTAATTATTAATATTATAATTATTGGTATTTATATAGCGCCAACTAATTCTGCAGCGCTTTACAATATTATGAAAGGGAAGAAGTTTACAATAAATGAGACAATTACACAGTGACACGGGAACAATAGGTAGATGAGGGCCCTTTATTAAAATGTACTATTTATGCATATAGTGCTTGTTAGTGAGTAGGTTAATAAAACAGAGCTGCTCAATCATGAAAACACACGTGACACTTGAGCGGTGATTTCATTTGGTTTAGCGCGCCATCTGGTGGTGATCAAAAAGAACAACATTTCTCCTTAACCAACACTAAGCACAATAAATACAATGAAATAAGAATTTCCAATCTCTTATTTTTACTTCCTTAAATGGAAATTTTAAGAAATACAATTTATCAGCGCCCACATGTAGTCAAACCAAATATTTTTATAGGCCTTGTGAGCTTTAGTATTATCCAAAATGATAAAAAAATGAATTTAAATAAAAAGACACACTGAAAGAAAAC
The DNA here is from genome assembly GCF_036172605.1 of Pelobates fuscus. Lineage (NCBI taxonomy): Eukaryota > Metazoa > Chordata > Amphibia > Anura > Pelobatidae > Pelobates > Pelobates fuscus. The sequence goes on along the minus strand of NC_086322.1, from coordinate 139,905,669 downwards.
AGGTGGGATTTCTGAAGATAAACGTTTAAACTGATTGCTATTAGTGCATTAATTATAATACATGCAAGGCTAGTTAATAGATACAGTGAAACATAAATAGACACTCAAAGCTGTTTTTGCCATTGTCATTTACTATTAAAATAATAAAATCTAACTAACTTCTATCCCTTACCAGGGATAGGCAACCTTCGGCACTCCAGATGTTGTGGACTACACCCCCCATAATGCTCCTACACCCATAATGCTAACAAAGCATCATGGGAGGTGTAGTCCAAAACATCTGGAGTGCCGAAGGTTGCCTATGCCTGCCTTAGACACACTATTCATTGCTCCAAACTCTTAACCACAGTCCCAATACCTGCTAAAGTTCTAAACTCACTGGAAAAGGTGCCAACATATATAGTAAAAAATGATACAATGGACTATGCCCATATCATTGCATAGTTAGTCATTTGTCTCCTTCTGTGTAAACATGGGCTAAACTTTGTTTTTGCATTGCAAAGCAACATTAAATGTAACCTAATATATATTCAGGCCCTGTTCCCCCTCCTCTCTATAAAGAAGCTATGTAACTCTAAGTACTCACAACATATTGTTGCTGCCAAAATTTGAACCAATTTGTATAAATAATGAGGAAATGAAATGTCTGCTTTATTTAAACTGCAATAGAAGGGACCGGCTTCAGATGTCACAAGAGTCTCTGTTTTTTCAAACTACTCAAAAATGATTTGACTAATTATGACGGAATGACTCTAATCACCATAACGACAGTGTTGCTGAATTGTAACAGAATTACATTTTTTTTTCTATTTAAACTTCAATAGTAAAATTTTAAAATGTTATTCATGTACCTCTATCCATTTCCATGATACTAATTCTATATACCCTTAAAAGCATTACTTGAGAAAACAAAAAACAGAAAAACAAACAAAAACAAACTCAAGTACTTGAAAGTAGAAAATTCTCAAACTACCTCTGACTTTAGAACTTATTTACCCAAGCCCTAATCATAATACTAACCTATCATTAACTCTAAAGTAATTCTGTGACAATGAAAATAGACAAATTATCATTTTGTCTTTAGTCATTAATGATCTTTCTAGTAAAACGGCCTCAAGTCTAATGTATTCTGCCAGTCTTGTCACTAAAGTTATTGTGTACTTTTTTTTTTTTACTTCATACTTCACTCTGCCTCCTGCCTTACATTCATTTGAAAGAAAGCAATTATTATACGGAACAATCTCAAACGGTGAAATTTGTCGTCTATTGTCTCCCTTTGGTTTTAGACAGCTACCAGAGACAGAGACAATTCTTTTTCCATGCTGAAAATAATACAACACAAAAGAAACAGTGTTTTGCATAGTATAACAAACCATAATATTTAACATATACAAGAGAATTACGCAGATGAATAAGAATATAAAGGTGTAGGTACAGACTAGAAAGTCATGATATAAATGAGACAGGGATATACAACACAAAGAAAGAAACAGCTAAATCGACATATGTGGAGAAATAGATCGAGTGAATATCAGTCACTAAAATTGTAAAATGACGCCAAGCCATTTTTTAAGACGAAAAAGAACTAAAGATTACATCGAGAAAAACATTAGAAAGAACAAGAATGTGTGTATGCCGAGAAGGCTTCTTGTTGGGAGGCCGTATGTGTTTTGAAAGGCTGTGTGTGATGTGTGTGGCAGTTGCATCTGTTTTGTGTTTATAGGCTGTGCATGTTGTGTGTGGGGAGGTTGTGTACGGGATGACTGTGTCTTGTGTTTTTCTGTGTATGTTGTATGTGAAAGCTGTCTCTATTATGTGTGTGGAGATGCTGAGTGTATACAGGTTGTGTGAGGTGCTGTGTGTTCGGTATGTATAGGATGACTGTGTTAATGTTGTGTGTATGGTTGACTCTGTATGTTGTGTGTGAAGGGTGACTGTGTGTTGTATATGTGTCGGAGGCTGTGTGTGTTGAGTTTGGGGAGAAACTGTGTGTGTATCGGGATCAACACTCATGACTGTTTACAGACTGTTTTAACATATAAAGCAGGCAGTGAGTGTAGACATTGAATTCTGTGAGAATGCTCCTGATTCGGTAATGCGAGGCTTCAGCAGAAACATTAGAACAGGTTCTTACCCAAATTTAATAATTTTAATACTACACAAACAGACCTATCACTTGTTATATAATTTCCCATAAGACTTCAAACTGTAGCGAATAATGCTTTCTGTGAAACAATAATTGTTTACCTTTCATACTAAATAAGGCCAGTCCTTACTATCTGTTTTATAGAGGTAATAAAATATCACTGCACATTGATTTTACATTTCTCTATGGGCAACAACTTAAACAACATTCACAGTACAATATGTATCAATGTGGCGGTTTTATGTCCTATAGAATACATTCCGCTGTCTGGAAGATTTACCGTTTACAATAAAAGGGAAGTGGTAGCTACAGTGTCACACACAAATCGTAATATACATCTTTATTATATTGTACTGAGATATCCGTGACTTTAGTGACATTAAACACACACTCGCTGTGCAACAAAAAAAAAGTAAATGAATAGTTTATTAAAAATTGCATTAGAATGAAAAGTTAAACGTTTTCTGTTGGTGAGATAGCCAATTTGTTTAATAAGGGTTTTATCTCTAATATCTGCCCAAGCCTCAGTGTTGTAGGTTTAATTCCTTGGAACTAGTGTTGTCGCGAACCCGAAAATTTTCGGTTCGCGAACGGCGAACGCGAACTTCCGCAAATGTTCGCGAACCGGCGAACCGTGCGAACCGCCATTGACTTCAATGGGCAGGCGAATTTTAAAACCAACAGGGACTCTTTCTGGCCACAAAAGTGATGGAAAAGTTGTTTCAAGGGGACTAACACCTGGACTGTGGCATGCCGGAGGGGGATCCATGGCAAAACTCCCATGGAAAATTGCACAGTTGATGCAGAGTCTGCTTTAAATCCATAAAGGGCAGAAATCACCTAACATTGACACCTGTCCTCAAAGCCCCTGATACACACTGACACAGAGCAGAATAGAGACTGTTCCCCGTCCTCAGAGACCATGATACACACTGACACAGAGCAGAATAGAGACTGTTACCCCTACATAGGGTCACTTGGCAGATATGGCGGGGTCGTGGGAGGGGGAGGATGACTTTCACCTCTTCCCCTGTTACATTCCCGTTGTGCTGTGACATCACCCTTATACGCTGTGTAAAGCATACTATTTAATTTGATCAGCATGGCCACTTGAGTTTTTATAGTTTTCACGCTGCTTGTAGTTTATATATGGTTCACAAAAATCAAACAAACGATAAAGTAAACATGTAAGGATTCAGAATATTCTTTCAAACCCTTACACATTGTGTGTACGTATTTTTTGTCTTAAGTTTGTGGCTTTAAAGAGGTTTACGTTGTTTCTATGATGTGCATAACATGTTCTTGTAAATGTTTGTTAAATTTTTCCTGGAATTGTAATTTTTGAATCTGAATAAAGATAGTCAAATCCCTGATACACACTGACACAGAGCAGAATAGGGACTGTTCCCCCTACATAGGGTCACTTGGCAGATATGGATTGACACCTATCCTAATGATCCCTGATACACACTGACACAGAGCAGAATAGAGACTGTTCCCCCTACATAGGGTCACTTGGCAGATATGGATTGACACCTGTCCTCAAAACCCCTGATACACACTGACACAGAGCAGAATAGGGACTGTTCCCCCTACATAGGGTCACTTGGCAGATATGGATTGACACCTGTCCTCAAAACCCCTGATACACACTGACACAGAGCAGAATAGGGACTGTTCCTCCTACATAGGGTCACTTGGCAGATATGGATTGACACCTGTCCTCAAAACCCCTGATACACACTGACACAGAGCAGAATAGAGACTGTTCCCTGTCCACAGAGACCATGATACACACTGACACAGAGCAGAATAGAGACTGTCCCCCCTACATAGGGTCACTTGGCAGGTATGGATTGACACCTGTCCTCAAAGCCCCTGATACACACTGACACAGAGCAGAATAGAGACTGTTCCCTGTCCACAGAGACCATGATACACACTGACACAGAGCAGAATAGAGACTGTTCACCGTCCACAGAGACCATGATACACACTGACACAGAGCAGAATAGAGACTGTCCCCCCTACATAGGGTCACTTGGCAGGTATGGATTGACACCTGTCCTCAAAGCCCCTGATACACACTGACACAGAGCAGAATAGAGACTGTTCCCTGTCCACAGAGACCATGATACACACTGACACAGAGCAGAATAGAGACTGTTCACCGTCCACAGAGACCATGATACACACTGACACAGAGCAGAATAGAGACTGTTCCCCGTCCACAGAGACCATGATACACACTGACACAGAGCAGAATAGGGACTGTTACCCCTACATAGGGTCACTTGGCAGGTATGGATTGACACCTGTCCTCAAAGCCCATGATACACACTGGGGGGAGCTACTGTCCTCCCCAACCGCTGCGCGGTGGGTGGGGGCCATAAATCACAATGGGGGGACCTACTGTCCTCCCCCCCTCGGCCCCCACCCCTGCGCGGTGGGTGGGGGCCATAAATCACAATGGGGGGCCTACTTTCCTCCCCCCCGGCCCCCATCCCTGCGCGGTGGGTGGGGGGCATAAATCACAATGGGACGGACCTACTGATAGGAGTGGAGTATTGTTCATATCAGTTTAATACCTTCCGCGTCTCCTATCAGTGGACGTGTATATGGCAGCCATTTTAGGAACCGCACACCTGGGACCCGAGCAAGGTCACCTCTTTCAACAGGCGACATGATTTGTCCCTGTAAAACTATCCTGGATATTCTCTACAATTTCTATGGATATGGCATTGATTTATGTAACAGGGAGATGGAAGAAGATGCTTGGTCGGTCCTCTTACTTGAAATTTGGGGCACTGCGCGGGCAAGCTAATGTGCCACCAGATAGGAGTGGTGAGTTTAGTATTGTTCATATCAGTTTAATACCTTCCGCGTCTCCTATCAGAGGACATGTATATGGCAGCCATTTTAGGAACCGCACACCTGGGACCCGAGCAAGGTCACCTCTTTCAACAGGCGACATGATTTGGCCCTGTAAAACTATCCTGGATATTCTCTACAATTTCTATGGATATGGCATTGATTTATGTAACAGGGAGATGGAAGAAGATGCTTGGTCGGTCCTCTTACTTGAAATTTGGGGCACTGCGCGGGCAAGCTAATGTGCCACCAGATAGGAGTGGTGAGTTTAGTATTGTTCATATCAGTTTAATACCTTCCGCGTCTCCTATCAGTGGACGTGTAAATGGCAGAGATTTTTAATTGTTGAATCACCTCCCCTTTTTAGGCCAAGGTGGGAAGATGCTTAGACCACTGGTATATTGGTGCCATCTTGGAGGATTTTTTTTGGGTTTGGTTTTTGAAGCCACAGTGCTGCACCAGTGGGCCTAAAAATTAGGCATGTACACATGCCTGAAAAATTTGGTATTGTTGCAGCCGCTGCTGTAGCAGCGGCCAGAAAAATTGATGTTTGTTTCACAGGCAGAAAGTGCCCTAAAACATGGCGGCTTGAACCCTAGTTGGTGGCGGATAAGTCACGCAAGTCAAACGTAATTCAGAGCTAAAATACAGCAGCGTGTGGACCATTTTTAACCCAAGGCAGCTCATCTCATCAGGCCTTTTTTAATCGAATGTATCGCCCAGTGTCAGTCCCTTCGGGATCCATCCCTCATTCATCTTAATAAAGGTGAGGTAATCTAGACTTTTTTGACCTAGGCGACTTCTCTTCTCAGTGACAATACCTCCTGCTGCACTGAAGGTCCTTTCTGACAGGACACTTGAAGCGGGGCAGGCCAGAAGTTCTATCGCAAATTGGGATAGCTCAGGCCACAGGTCAAGCCTGCACACCCAGTAGTCAAGGGGTTCATCGCTCCTCAGAGTGTCGATATCTGCAGTTAAGGCGAGGTAGTCTGCTACCTGTCGGTCGAGTCGCTCTCTGAGGGTGGATCCCGAAGGGCTGTGGCGATGCATAGGACTTAAAAAGGTCCGCATGTCCTCCAACAACAACACGTCTTTAAAGCGTCCTGTCCTTGCCGGCGTGGTCGTGGGAGGAGGAGGATGACTTCCACCTCTCCCCCTGTTAGATTCCCGTTGTGCTGTGACATCACCCTTATACGCTGTGTAAAGCATACTTTTTAATTTATTTTGCAAATGCTGCATCCTTTCCGACTTGTTGTAATTCGGTAACATTTCCGCCACTTTCTGCTTATACCGGGGGTCTAGTAGCGTGGACACCCAGTACAGGTCATTCTCCTTCAGCCTTTTTATACGAGGGTCCCTCAACAGGCAGGACAGCATGAAAGACCCCATTTGCACAAGGTTGGATGCCGAGCTACTCATTTCCCGTTCCTCCTCCTCACTGATGTCATTGAAGGTATGTTCTTCCCCCCAGCCACGTACAACACCACGGGTACCAGATAGGTGACAACGAGCACCCTGGGATGCCTGTTGTGTTTGGTCTTGCTCCTCCTCCTCAAAGCTACAATCCTCCTCTGACTCCTCTTCCTCACAATCCTCTTCCAGCGTTGCTGCAGGTCCAGCAAGCGATGCTGATAAGGCTGTTTCTGGTGGTGATGGTGACCACAACTCTTCCTCTTCCTCTTCACGCTCATCTACAGCCTGATCCAGCACTCTTCGCAGGGCACGCTCCAGGAAGAAAACAAATGGTATGATGTCGCTGATGGTGCCTTCGTTGCGACTGACTAGGTTTGTCACCTCCTCAAAAGGACGCATGAGCCTACAGGCATTGCACATGAGCGTCCAGTAACGTGGCAAAAAAATTCCCAGCTCCCCAGAGGCTGTCCTAGCACCCCGGTCATACAAATATTCATTAACAGCTTTTTCTTGTTGGAGCAGGCGGTCGAACATTAGGAGTGTTGAATTCCAACGTGTAGGGCTGTCGCAAATCAAGCGCCTCACTGGCATGTTGTTTCGCCGCTGGATATCGGCAAAGTGAGCCATGGCCGTGTAGGAACGCCTGAAATGGCCACACACCTTCCTGGCCTGCTTCAGGACGTCCTGTAAGCCTGTGTACTTATGCACAAAGCGTTGTACGACCAGATTACACACATGTGCCATGCACGGCACATGTGTCAACTTGCCCAACTTCAATGCCGCTATCAAATTTTTTCCGTTGTCACACACCACTTTGCCGATATCCAGTTGCTGTGGAGTCAGCCACTTTTCCACCTGTGCGTTCAGGGCGGACAGGAGTGCTTGTCCGGTGTGACTCTCTGCTTTCAAGCAAGTCAAACCCAAGACGGCGTGACACTGCCGTATCCGGGATGTGGAATAGTACCTGGGGAGCTGGGGGGGTGCCGTTGATGTGGAGCAAGACGCAGCAGCACAAGAGGACTCAGCCGAGGAGGTTATGGAAGAGGATGGAGTAGGAGGAGTAGAGGAGGTGGCAGCAGGACTGCCTGCAATTCGTGGCGGTGTCACCAACTCCTCTGCAATGCCACGCATTCCTTGCTTGTCAGCCGTCAGCAGGTTTACCCAATGCGCAGTGTAGGTGATATACCTGCCCTGACCATGCTTTGCAGACCAGGTATCAGTGGTCAGATGGACCCTTGCCCCAACACTGTGTGCCAGACATGCCATGACTTCCTTTTGCACAATCGAGTACAAGTTGGGGATTGCCTTTTGTGAAAAGAAATTCCGGCCGGGTACCTTCCACTGCGGTGTCCCAATAGCTACAAATTTTTTGAACGCCTCAGACTCAACCAGATTGTATGGTAAAAGCTGGCGGGCTAATAGTTCGGACAAGCCAGCTGTCAGACACTGGGCAAGGGGGTGACTTGGTGACATTGGCTTCTTACGCTCAAACATGTCCTTGACAGACACATGACTGTGGGCAGATGAGCGGGAACTGCTCAAGGCGGGAGACGGAGTGGCGGATGGTTGAGAGGGGGCAAGAAGGACAGCAGTGGTTGACGTGGCTGAAGATGCTAGACCAGGAGGAGGATGGCGACTTAGAGTAGGCGTGCTGCTCATGTGTTGATCCCATAGGCGTTTGTGATGTGAGATCATGTGCCTACGCAAAGCAGTTGTACCTAGGTGGGTGTTGGACCTCCCATGACTCAGTTTCCTTTGGCACAGGTTGCAAATGGCATCGCTGTTGTCCGAGGCAGACACACAAAAAAAATGCCACACTGCTGAGCTCTGCAATGACGGCATTCTGGTGGTGGACACAGCATGCGTTGATTGGCGTGCTGTCGGGCTGACCCCGGGTGCCAATGCATGCTGTCTGACTGTGCCACTAGCTCCTTGCGACGACCCCCCCCTGCTTCCAACTCATCTCCTCCTCCTCTCTGTCTCCCCATCTGAACTTTCGCCCTGTTCTTCTTCTTGCCGAGCGGGCACCCACGTGACATCCATGGACGCATCGTCATCATCAACCGCTTCGCTTGTATCTGACAACTCAGAAAAGGAAGCAGCAGCGGGTACAACATCATCATCATCACACCGTACCTCCATGTGTTTAATGCTGCCTGCCTGAGACATATCCCTGTTATCTACATCCTCTAGCAATAATGGTTGCGCATCACTCATTTCTTCAAACGGGTGTGTGAATAACTCCTCTGACATACCAAGTAAAGCGGCTGTGGTGCTAGTTTTGGTGGTGGCGGCAGGCGGGTGAGTGGTATCTTGAGAGGTGCCTGAAGCTAAGCTGGAGGAGGATGGTGCGTCAAGGTTCCGAGCGGAGGCTGTACAAGATTGGGTGTCCTGTGTTAGCCAGTCAACTATGTCCTCAGAACTTTTCAAGTTCAGGGTACGTGGCTTCTGAAAACTGGGCATTATTCTAGGGCAAAAGGGAATCACAGCACCACGACCACGACGGCCCCTGCGGGGTGGCCTGCCTCTGCCTGTCATTTTTTTGGGGATTAGTGGTACTATGCGTGCAAGCTACTGTGAGACCAGATAGCAGTGATGATTTCTCATAGAAATCAGCACTTTTATAAACTGGGGTTAAATGAGGGTACTCCCCACCCATAAAGCACTTCAGCAAGCTGAAGTGCTTTTGGGGTGGGGAGTGGTCCTTTAACTACTGAGAATGTTATAAATTAGAAATATATTCTGATGTAAGTGATTCAGAGTGGGGATTCCCAGCATGCACTCTGACTCATCTTTGAGCACAGTGCGAGGGAGAGGATATGATAGAGGGTTACCTGGAGTGATGTAGAGCATCACATATCAACACAGGACCACAGGGAAATGTATAAGAGCCAGTAGCAGCACTGACCCACCATGGAAGGAAATGCCACGGTGTCCTGCCACACAAGAGATGGAGGTATTCTCCTTTGGAGCCAAACACACCAGGGTCCGGGGGGGGGGGAGGGGGGGGGGGGCAGTGAGTTACAATGCGCACTAAAAGACCACAGGAGAGAGAGCTGGACTGAAACAGAGAGTAAGTGTTTCAGTGTATGTATCTGTGCATGTGTGTCAGTGTATAAATCTGTGCATGCGTGCCAGTGTTTGTGTATCAGTGTATGTAACTATGCATGTGTGTCAGTGTAGGTATCTGTGCATGTTCATTTGGGTATCTGTGCATGTTTGTCTGTGTATGCATCTGTGCATGTGTGTCAGTGTTTGTGTGTGCCAGTGCATCTACTGCCAGTGTCTGTGGCTGTGTATATGGCAATGTGCCCCAGTATGTGTGGCAGTTTATATGTATTAGTGAATACACAGTAGCATGCAATCACCAATATTACAGACAAATATACTCCTGCATTCAATTTGCCAACACTGCACACACAAGTTTTTGCTCAGTGCTTTGACAGCCTGCATAGTTTAGACAGGGCAGCAGGCTGAGCTAGTCCACCTGAGCCCACTGTCACACATTTTACATTTGCAAACTCTGCCCTGTATTTAATTTTATATTTAACGCAGTCTGGTGATACACTTATTACATATTGCTCTCAAATTTGTCAAAATTTAAATATATAGTATTATTTGATTGTCCCTCTATTCATTAGAGGTCAATGTGTCCTTTGAACACTTAGTAGAGCAGCATAAACCCCAACACTCAAGGATACTCCACGAATAACCTCTCTGAGAACGATGGGAGGTGTGCACGCAGTTTGAGCGTATGTGTAACAGCAAACCCTGGTGGAGTGTAATTGAGCTGTAAACCTTGACATTATGAATGTGGTGAGCTCTGGAGATGTAGTGAACCAAAAGTCCTATCACTCTCATCCAGTTATCACCTGGCTGAGAATGATAGCAGTGATGATTTCAAGCATACGGAGTGCAAGTGTACTCAGTACTGCCAGAAGGCTTTAGGAAACAAAAAATGTAATTGCTTTTTCAAAACCAAAAGACATTTTCTGCCCTTCATCTCGGCTCCGAGTCCTACATTTTTTTTGGTCACCAAAAACTGTCTATGTGACTCACTGCGAGGGCGGAGCTTAACAAAAGGACATCAAGTCACGCAACTGCTTTAGTATTTTGTGAGTGCTGTGGCTGTGTGGCGCTCCCTCCCCCAATTTTTGCACCCGATGCAGCCACACTGTTAGCCCCCCCGATAATTACGCTACTGAGTAGGTGTAGAAGTGTACCCCTAACATTATCAGGGTTAGCTAATTTTTCACCCTAACGACACAAATAAAGATTTTATAATAATCTGTAACAACACTGTGATCTACTCTTATGATTCTCTCCAGTTTACTTCAGCGTTAAAACTGCAATTAAAAAAATAATTGGAGCAATTAAGTTATTAGAGCAGCAAATCTGTTTTTTAATTGTTTTGCATAACTCTATGAAGAGTGGATTGCTTAGAGAATCAATAAGTTTACAACTCCATTATGATCATATATGAAAAGGACAATGTAGATAAACTCTTTATTCATGTAGCCAAACCAAATATTTATCCTTCAATGTACAGGGAATACCGTAATATAGCTTACTAATGTTTGTTCATATTGTGTTGAATTAAGTTGCAACCATCTTGCCAAACATAGAGAAATTAAATATACAAACTTATTAGTACAAAGACAAGGGTAAACAATAAAAATAAAAATACAACTTAAGAAGACAGAGTTAAAAAATAAATTTGGAAAAAAGGAATATGCATAAAAATGTATTATTACCATCATCAACGTAAATATGTTTGACAAGTTTCTCGTGCATGCTGGGATATCACTATATTTTTCTGCTCAATTTAGAATAATAGCTATGTGGTAAAACCTGGAAAAATAGGATATACCTAAACCAATAAATAAAGAAAGAGAAAGCTCATAAACTGTCATAAAGTATAAATCAGCTTTAATGGTTGCACTTACAGTGTAAAAGGTGTCAAAAGGCCCATCAATACAATTCTGTATGTCCCATCAGTATGGAGTAGGGTGATCCTCACAGAAGTATTAGGCAGAGAAAACAAATAAATAATTTAAAATAACAAAAATATAAGCAATATAATTCTACGCGTTTCGTCTGTAATGTCAGACTTCCTCAGGAGTAAAAAATCAAGTAAAGTGCTTTAAATCTTCTGGGAACTACAGCTGTCTTTTAAAAGTCCCTCCCGACGGCTTTTCATTCTGTTCCTCCAATTCGCTGCTTTCAATTAGCTAGGCTTCAATTGCTCGTTCTCTATTTCCTTTTATGGAGTTCCGGAAAAAACGTCCGTGGAACGCACGTGCGTTCCACTGATCCGGAAATGCTCTCATTTCATCTTTCTGATGGACTCTGCGGAAGTTCTGTGTATAACTGGAGCGCATATGTGTTCCATTTCGTCCCTGTTCGATCCTCATATAAGTTAGACAGTCCCAGATATTATAAAATGAAATTACAATATGTTAGTCACTCATTGGACATAATCTTTAAACAGCGTTTTTTACTGTAGCATTCTTATAAGTATACAATCATTTCCATTTGTGATTACAATCATAAAAGGTTTTAAAACATAAAACATGCATCATTCTTATAATCTTTTGAAATAACTTGAATATTTGTTTATTTTACAGTATAAATATAATATGAAACTTGAAAAGGGGAATATTAGGAGTGCAGATAGGAAGTAACAAGGGAAAGTGAAGAAGGGGGAGTAAAAGGAGGGATTCCAGACTATAAAAATAAAAACAAATATAAATGTAAATATATATATATATATATATATATATATATATAATATATAATTTAATAAAATATAATATAATCATGAAGAAAAAATTAGATAATTAGAAAAAAATTTAATTAAAAAAAACAAATTAAATCACAATCCACCTTCAGCCCTAAAGGTTGAAGTGTTTTTAGTCTGTGTATCCAGAATCCCTCCCTTTGTCTAAGTTTAAGTTCTTTATATTCAGTGATAGACATAATCAAGGTTTGCAAGCTGTAAAGAATAATCTTGAGGGAGATGAGACTTTAGACCAAAGTTTTAGGTCGTTTTTACTTGAGGCAATCAGGTTCCTACTGACACACAACTTTTTATGTTCAATTATGAATTTTTCCTGCAAGTCAAGGGTACGGCAATAGGCACCAGATTTGCCCCTAGTTATGCTAACATCTTCATGGATTGTTCGTATGTGTGTAATTGTGTGTATGTAGTGTGTGTATCTGTATGTAGTGTGTGTATGTATGTGTATCTGTATGTGTGTAATGTGTGTGTGTGTGTGTGTGTGTAGTGTGTGTATCTGTATGTAGTGTGGGTATCTGTGTGTTTGTATGTGTGTATCTGTAACACTGCAGATCTCTTAGGACTTAGATTGTTGACTAGGATACTTAGAGAATAGAATAGGAACTGTATTCAATTATGGATAATACAGGTACTGTATCTTTAATTACTTCGCTGTTTGTTTAAATAGAGTAAGCAGCTTCTGACATACATGCAATCTAGCACATTGGAGTTTGCAAGTTTTAAGGAAACGGAGGAAGTTAGAAATGAAGTTGAAGCAGGAGTGATTCGTTTTGGAGTTAGAGATAGCAGGCCTGAGAGCAGCTGTAGCATGAATGCTTAGCGGACTTGAGAGCAGGCTGTAGCAGGAATGCTTAGCGGGCTTGAGAGCAGGTAAGCTCCTATTACAGATATAACAATTGACTTAGCTTCCAAGGGTGAAAAATCAGGTTCCCGGAGTTCTCCTCCGGGGAGGGAAGTTTCTCAAACAGGCTGAGGAAAGTCCAGATACTAGCCGTGGTCGAGGAGAGGAGAAGGAGGGTAAGTAGATTTCCAGTCCGGTTCGGTACACAAGTAGAGGTTGCAGAGAATCTTTAGCCGGTTTGATATCGCGGTAACGCTGTTCAATAATCCAGCGTCTTGTATCTGGCGCGGTCGCATTATGTAGCGTGGGGAGACCGCGTCAGAGAAGGGGTGTGGCTAAACTCCGTCAACTCGGAAGAGACAAGGAATTACCGGTAGTTAAGGCATGACAGTATCAATAGTAAGTGATGTTACTGAGTTGTCATTCATTGGGATTAGTTATCTTGACTAATAAAATTTGACCCTGTCAATGTAACATAAAAATGCAGGTATTTTAATATATGTACACCATTATGTGTAAAATTGCAAAGGACAATTTTTGAACTACTTTTTAAGTCTCCCTCCCTTGATTTTTACACTTATTTGTGTGTGATCTATATATACATATTGCCATGGTTAAAAAGGAAAAAGTAGAATGAATGTATTCTTTTTTTTTTTTTAATTCTTTATTTTTTGAGTTAAGGCAAGGAGCGTTACAATTTTCACATGCACCATGTCATTTTTACAGTTACAGAGGCAACAAATGACTGTATAATATATTGTTGACATACATTATTCCGTTTCTTCGGGCAGTACAAGTGTATATCTCACCCCTCTTCTTTTGCCCTTTTCCCGTTGGACAATTATGCCTAGGTGTGTATCGCTGTGGATTACCTATCTAAATGCTAGTTAACTGCGTGGCTCGCTCGTGTACTGCTCTGTCCTGTGATCGGAGTATCTTTGGTGCGCCTTTGCCTTGTTATGAGCAGTGTTTGTGCATATGACTACTGCTGTAGGTCATTTCTGACCGCGTGTTAATAGGTGTCTGAGACGCTCACCTGCTGCCTCTGGTGTATAGAGTGCGTCTTGCTTATGACCATGTAGGCTGTTGCTCCCAACCAAAACTGATTTTAGGGTAAGTAGGGGGGGGGGGGGAGAGGGATCCCGCTGGGTACACTCACTGCTCTCATGAGGTAATGTCGCCTTGCCTGTCTCATGGCATCCGTAGCGTCCTGTCTATGTAGTCCTCCCATGGCTGCCACACTTTTGAGAAGGTGCCCATGGTGTTTCGTACTTGTGCTGTCAATTTGTCCATCAGACAGTTGTCTTTTATTTTGTGTATTACTTTGTGCATAGGAGGAATGTCCGGGCTGAGCCATTGTTGGGTCAGTGCTCTTCTGGCCGCTAAGGTAATTTTATTGACTAGTTTCTGTTCTCGTGTCGTCAGGTTATCTTGTGGTTTTGCTAATAGATATGTCCATGGGTCTTTGTTTATCGGTCGTGTTAGTACTGTCGTCAGCAGCGTCTCAATGTCCGACCAGTATCCTGCCACTTTGGGGCATGTCCACCACATGTGGATGTAAGATCATCTCTCCCCACAGCCCCTCCAGCATGTGTCCGTGGTGGTCTTCCCCATCCTATATAATTTGGCTGGTGTAGTGTACCACCTCAGGAGGGTTTTGTACGCCTGTTCCTGAAGTGTTAAACATATGGACACCTTCGCTGCTGCTTCCCATATGTCCCTCCAGTCCTCCCCTTCCAGTGTGTGTTGTAAATCTTTTTCCCATTGGGTGATGTAGGCAGGGAGTTCTGAGTTTCTATCTGGGGCGCTGAGTTGTGCATATAATGTGGTGATTAAACCCTTGCGTGTTGATTCTGTGATACATAATTTCTCATAGCTTGTCAGTGGAGCCCTAGCTGTCTTTCTTATGTCGGGGTGTTTTACGAAATCGTGTAATTGGATGTACCTGAAGAGGTCTCTGGTTTGTAATGGTGCCAGTTGTTTTAGCTCCTCAAACGTTTTGACTGTGTCCCCTTTGTATAATTGGTAGTACCTTTGTAGGCCCGTGTGTTCCAATCCTTTAAAATCGTGTGCCCTTATGCCGGGTGGGAATGCTTTGTTTCTCAAATAGGGGGTGAGGGGTGAGGGTGTTCTGGTCAGTGCGTATTTATGTGCGGTGGTGTCCCATATTCTGATGGAATTAGTTATAGCAGGGCAGACTGTGCGCAGGGCTGGTCTATCAGGTTTTGGGACCCATATCCAGTACTGAGGGAGATCGGATCCCATCATTAGTGATTCCAGGTCTGCCCATCTACGTGTCTCTGGGGGTGAATGCCACTCTATTATTTGAGCTAATTGTGCTGATAAATAATATATGTGGAGGTTGGGCAGCCCTAATCCCCCCAGTGCCTTTGGTCTGTAGAGTGTGCGTCTAGCAATTCTATGCCTTTTGTGTGCCCATATAAACTTATCTATTGTGGTTTGTAAGAGTTGGAGATCCCCTTTCGTGACTTTGATGGGCAGTGCCTGGAACAGGAATAGCATCCTCGGCAAAACATTCATCTTGATGGCATGAAGTCTACCGATCCATGAGATCGGCTTTTCATGCCATTTTTCTAAGTCTTTAATTAGCGTTTTTATCATTGACGTGTAATTTTCCTGAAATAGTCGTGTGACATCCGTCGTTAATCGTATTCCTAGGTATTTTATGTGTTGTTGGTTAAGTTTGATTTGTGCCGTTGTACCTATTAGCGCCGTGTCCTCTGCCGTCAACCCCAGCGGCATAGCTTCTGATTTCTCTAGGTTTATTTTATACCCCGATACTTTCGTGAATTCCCCTAGTAGGTGGATCAGGTTTGGGAGAGAGCTTTTTACATCCGTAATCGTTAGTAGGATGTCATCTGCGTATGCAGATACTTTATATTGTTCTGTTGATATTGTCAGCCCTTGTATGTTAGGGTGGACCCTGATCTTGTGCAGGAGGGGTTCTAGGGCCAAAATGAAAAGGAGTGGTGAGAGCGGGCAGCCCTGCCGAGTACCATTGCTTAGCTTAAATGGCTTCGGGATCACCCCTGGCATGGCTATCTGAGCCTGTGGGGACGTGTATAGTGCTCTAACCGCCGTGATGTAATTGTCTGGTAAGCCTATGTGGCGCAGGAGGGCGAACAAGTAATGCCATTGGATCCTGTCAAAGGCCTTCTCTGTGTCTAGGGACAGGACGAGAGAAGGCGTTCGGGTCTGTCAGGCCCACCAGATCAGGTCCACTGCCCTTCTAGTATTTTCATATAGTTGCCTGGTTGGTACGAATCCCACCTGGTCTGCGTGGACCAACCTTGGCAGAATATTGCCCAGCCTGGTGGCCAGGATTTTTGCATATATTTTAGTGTCAACGTTGATTAGGGAAATGGGGCGGTAATTGGCTACTTTCGTGTCATCTCGCCCCGGCTTTGGGATTAGTATCACGTCTGCTGTGGCCAGTGAATGAATGTATTCTTAACATAATCTTGTTATACATGACAGCATGAGGATTTCCCACTGATTAAGGAAGAAATAGGAGACACTAACCCATTTGTATATACTACAAATTAATAATGATTAATTAATTAATTAATAATTAATTAATTAATAATTAATAAAAATAAATATAAGCAAATTTAGGCAATTATAAATTGTTGTGACAGAGGATAGTGGTCATAGGCATGTCACATGATCCTTCAGAGGAAAACTCCAAAAGTAAAATTCTTATTTAACTGCCATGTGTTATAGTCTTTATTTAGATTTCTGCATGTCCACCCACACACCTTTTCAATTAAACTTATATTTTGTATTAAATCTTACCTGTAGTCATGATCTCCAGTGCACCTAACCTATTATCATACCATAGTCTTCTCTTAATCCAGTGAAATACTTCTCATTGAGAGGGGTTAGTGGACCTATGAAACATGCGCTCCAAATTCTGCAGTCCGCCAAATGCTTGAAACTGCTCCATGAGTAGCCTTAAACGCTATGTCTGCAATGTACTAATGCTACGTTTGGCGACTTCATGGAGTGTGTGAAGATGATGAATGCCAGTCCTGCAAAGATTGAAAGACTGTAATGGGGAAGTGCCTCTCCTGGCCATCTTAGTGGCAGCTCCTAGAGGCATTCCTAGGGAACAATGTAAATACTTCCATTTCTCAGAAAAGGCAGAGTTTACATTGGAAAGACTGCAGTGACAGTCTTTCTTCTTATGCAATAGTGGTTTGGTCCTTAGAGTGTCCCTTTAATGAGCAGCCATTAGGCCAGGATATCATGCATGACATTCTAAGAACAGGTATATTGATACTGTGGCAATGTATGATATATATATTTTTTACTAAATCATTATTTAACCTAAGACTGGTATCTTGAAATTGGTTATAGCTTTATAGTTAGTCTAGAATAGAGTATGTTGCATGTTATGTAAATACATATATACATACATATACACAGACACGATATACTATTTATAAGCACTTCACACATACACTGTAGATGATACTATTGTACACTATAGATATGTTTTATATATGTATATATATATATATATATACACCGTATATACTCGAGTATAAGTCGACTCGAATATAAGTCGAGACCCCTAATTTTACCCCAACAAAACTGGGAAAACCTATTGACTCGAGTGTAAGACTAGGGTGGGAAATGCAGCAGCTACTGGTAAATTTCTAAATAAAATTAGATCCCCCCAAAATTATATTAATTGAATATTTATTTACAGTGTGTGTATATAATGAATGCAGTGTGTGTGTACGAATACAGTGTGTGTGTGTATTAGTGCAGTGTGTGTGTGTATGAATGCAGTGTGCGTAGTGTGTGTGCGTGTGTATATATAATGCAGTGTGTGTATGAATGCAGTGTGTATAGTGTGTGTGTATGAATGCAGTGTGTGTGTATGAATGTAGTGTGTGTGTGTATGAATGTAGTGTGTGTGTATGAATGTAGTGTGCGTAGTGTGTGTGTGTATGAATGCAGTGTGCATAGTGTGTGTGTGTGTATATAATGTAGTGTGTGTGTGAATGCAGTGTGGGTGTGTATGAATGCAGTGTGTGTGTGTGTATGTGATGCAAAGTGTGTTTGTGTGTCGGATGCAGAGCCTTGGTGGGGGGTGGGCATTTTTATTATTATTATTTTTTATTATTATTATTATTTTAATATTAAATTATTATTTTTTATGTATTATATTCTATTTTTCTATTATTATTATTATTTTTAATATTATTAATATATTTTTATTTTATTTAAATTTGTATTTATATTTTATTCGTCCCCCCTCCCTGCTTAATACATGGCCAGGGAGGGGGCTCTCACTCCCTGGTGGTCCAGTGGATGGGCTGTAGGAGGGGGGCTGGCAGGAAGCTGTAACTTACCTTCACGGTAGCTCCTGTCAGCTCCCTTCTCTCTCCTCCGGTCAGCTCCCACTGTAAGACTCGCGGCCGCGCGGAGCGTTGCCACGGTAAACCGTGGCAACGCTCTGACCCTGCGGCTCTCGTGAGAGAAGGGAGCTGACGCGAGCTGCTGTGAAGGTAAGTTACAGCTTCCTGCCAGCCCCCAACAGGACCGCCGGGCTTGCAATGAGCCCGGCGGTCCTGTCTGTATTATGGCAATGTAAATTGGCATAATACAGACACTCACTCGAATATCGAATATAAGACGAGTGTTTTTTTTTTATATATATATAAATATATATATATATAAATTGCCAAAGATAGCACTCCAGGAACTAGCAAAAAATTACTTTTATTACCTTCACTAAAACATCAAAAAAGTCAACGTTTTAGCTTGATCCCCTCAAGCTTTCATCAGGACATACTGTGCATACAAATAAACCCACATTTATAGCATAAAAATGATATTAACTCACCCCACCTGTGATACCTCTGACTCCATGGACGCCCGGACCGGGACTGCCGTGGGCTACCCGACGAGCGTCTGCAGCCGCACGGCGTCCCGCTCAATGACGCGGCCAAGGGTCATCACCATGGTGACCTATAACAACAAATATAACTAAACATACTAATATAACGAATAAAAGCAGTATTCACAAGACTGCTTCAAAATCGGTGGATAGTACACATGAACTTCATAAATATAAATAAACTAGCAGCAATAACAGCATAAATAACTTGTAATGAGAGATTGCAAAGAATTGCTAAATATGCTGTGCCTGATATCAATAACTGGAATTGTGGCAAACCAAAATGCACCTCCAGAACAGTTAATCATAATTACCAATGATTTAAGGGCCATCAAGTTTAACTTCTAGATCTTGAATCACTAATTAGGCAGATACAAAGATACACCTCAAGCTAAAGCTAGCTGTAGTTGAGCACAGAACAATCAAGGACTTATATACTTACTGGATATCTTATACATCATATATGCATATAGTAACTGACATACTTAGTCATGTTACAGAATAATACTTTGCTAAACAATAATCTGAAAAGCTGAAACGTTGACTTTTTTGATGTTTTAGTGAAGGTAATAAAAGTAAATTTTTACTATTTCCTGGAGTGCTATCTTTGGCAATTTTTTTGTGTTTTGTCTGACAAGCACCGGGCATTTGATACTGGGAGAGGTGGAGTGCAAGATCCCTTTGTTTTTTGTATATATATCTATATATATATATATATATATATATATATATATATATATATATACATACATGCACAACATACATAATCCAGCACACTCAGTCAACTAAACACCAGCTTCAAAGCTCACAAAATGTTATCGATTTTAACACACCTGAATTGGGTAAAAAAAAAAAATTGGGAATTTAGTTACAGTAAATGAATATACATTGTATAGGCCTGCCACAATGCCAATGAACATAAACACACAAACTATATTTACATTATGTACATACATATAATACAAATATATAAATATAAATAGTAATAATAAGACAAGCACCTG
The DNA here is from genome assembly GCF_036172605.1 of Pelobates fuscus. Classification (NCBI taxonomy): domain Eukaryota; kingdom Metazoa; phylum Chordata; class Amphibia; order Anura; family Pelobatidae; genus Pelobates; species Pelobates fuscus. The sequence goes on along the minus strand of NC_086322.1, from coordinate 139,885,662 downwards.
ACATGCATATATATTTATTATTTTAAAGCTCAGTATTGGTATTAATTTGCTCATTCATGCTGTAAACATATGTCATATTTTGAATTGCATAATAAGCCCACAAATTAATGAATTTAATTAAACCCCTGGTAAAAAAAAAACAACAACACATTTTTATAAAAAATATAATTTGTACAAGTTATATCTCATTATATATATATATAATATTTTTTAGCGAAGGACTTACACATCTGGTTTCTTTTATATTTGCTATAATATATACGGTGCATCGTTTCACTTTGATGTCCGATTTCACATGCCTATTGAATTCATATATATAAATAATAGAATGCCATTTTGCGATCTACGAACCTTGACAAACGTGCGGCTCAAATATCCCTTTTCTGTGTGATAACATATTTTAAGATTCTTATTTTCAAACTATTGTTGATAAATTATGTGAAAGGGATTACTAGCAGCTTGAGGTACACCGAGTAGAATGCTAACGTTAATCCTCACATCTTAATATTCTGCACTAAAAATTTAAATAGTCAATAGTTGTTTTAGGAGACTATCCAAAGGTTAACCTGATAAATCTGAAAATTGTTGTCATAAATAATTCAAACAAAGACCAGCCAGCAGAAACAGATGGTGCTTCTGGAAAATCCTGCAAAGTTTCCATAAAACTTTTACATAAACCTCCTGTCTTGAACTTTACCTCTCTACATGTAGTGTGCGCTAGCATTTTAATTAAACAATGCGCTTGGTATCAAGAGGACCTTGCATTAAGCTGTGTGTTTATTGTGATGGTGTGTACCATTTAAAAAAAAAATATATATGGGTGAATTCAATAGAATGTAGAACTTTAATATTTAGAAAATTGTTGGGAATTGTGCAGTTCCACAATCCCTCAGATTATCCTCTCCAGTTTTACTTTTCTTTTTCCTGAACATTACTGTACTGAGATGGAAGATCCAGTAGAATGGTACCCCTGGTCTCTGCTATGTTAAGATCTATTTTCATCAGAACCTTGTAGAAAAATGATTGTTTTCTTCTAGTTGACTGAAGCTTCAGCTTTCTTGTCAATGCAATATACACCTATAAATATGTATACCATTGTTGCAGCCCTCAATAACAGTCTTTATTTTATTGCTACACCTTGCGTATAATTTTAGGTTCAACTCCCTGAAATTCAGTTCGACTCAGCCTTTCGTCCTGTCCAATGTCAATAAATGAGTGCCATTAAGTTAAGGAACAATAACAGGTAGCAGCAAGGTTCATGTAACTTTTTTTGTTAATAATTTTCTTTTTAATAGTTTGAGTATTCAAATTGGTTTTGTTGATGAGATTGGAAATAGTGGTTAATGAAAAAGTGTAATAGGCACAAAGATATTTGTGGATATATCTGAGTGGCTAACATTGATAGCTGTCAAGAAGTAAATAGCAGTTTAGCAATGATATCCAAAATAACTAATTTAAAACCAGTATACTGATGATGAAACAAAAGTGATTTATCAGAAATGCCAGACTATATATATGTGTGTGCGTATGTATGTATGTATGTGTATGTATATTTATCATCAAGTATCATACAAATATAAAGTGCCATCACATTCCATAGCGCTGTCCATGGTTACAATTGGTACAACTTTTTTTTAAAGTAAAAAGTCACAGTACAATATAAGTATGAGACAATACACATTTTGGCAAACTAAAACAGAAGGAGTTGAGGGCCCTTTTCCCCTGGATACTTACATTTTAGATGGTGGGGGTGAGAAACAGAAGGTGGGGACCGCAAGGATGAGAATGATAATCCAGAGAAGGAGATGAGGACCCTAGTCCCCTGGGAACTTACAGTCTGGATGGTGGGGGTGAGAAGCAGAAGGTGGGGACCGCAAGGATGAGAATGATAATACAGAGTGAAATTAGGGTTTTTATTGGGTAAGTACTGTGACGAAACGCCTGCCAGAAATAGAAAACGTAGTGCAATATTGTTTGAAACCTAATCAAGTTGTAAGGTGTGACAATACACTCACAAATTCCAAGCGTTTTTAGAGCATATCAAAGGTGCCTCTCCACAGTAAAGATGGGGGTTGGAATAGAAAGCCTCCTTAGATAATGGCCGCAGGGTGCCCGGTTGCTAGGACAGAGCAAGTATCCAGCCTCACCAAACAGCTCCCAAAAACGGTTTTAATTGATGAATAAAATACAATACAAATATAGAGCATCATATTAAATATATATTTTCACTCTATAGAAGTCTCACATCAGTTAGGCATTATAAACTATAGAAATAACAAACAGAAAATAGTGCGTAGGCGCTTCACTGAAATTTTGACAGTTCTGTATATAATAAAGATATACAATAAATGGTGTAACCGGTAACCTAGTGCTTCCCCAATGCACTAAATTTACATAAGACAAAAAGAAACATTTACCAGTATATACACCTCCCCAATGTGATCACAGCAAAAATTTTTTGTAATATTACCAATATAGGACCAATATGGGACTGGACTGTAATGCAAACAGCGTGGAACTGGACTTGGGTATAAACTACAATAGAAAAACAATAAAAAACAACAACATAGTGTGAACTGTATAATAAAAAATGTGTAGTAGGTAAGTATGTGACTCTCACTCACATTCTCCAGAGCCGTACCAGGCTCTGTAAAACAGGCTCAGGGGTGCCAGTACTGGCTAACGATCCAGGTGATCCAGATAGATGCGACTCCAGAATTTGGATGCAAAATATATTTATTGTATAAAATTATTTTAAAAAGGTATAGGCACTAATGGGCACTGTGGGGGTGGAACCCAAAACAGACAATAGTGTGTATAGCAAAATTGGAGTTCCACTTACCCCTATCTTTTAGCAGCCCAGAGTGTCAAAAATACACATAAAATGCAGTCTTTTAGCAGCCCAGAGTGTCAAAAATACACATAAAATAACAAATATAAATATGCAGAAGATTGAAGCAGACGCGTTTCGGCTAACAGCCTTCCTCCAGCACTGGAGGAAGGCTGTTAGCCGAAACGCGTCTGCTTCAATCTTCTGCATATTTATATTTGTTATTTTATGTGTATTTTTGACACTCTGGGCTGCTAAAAGATAGGGGTAAGTGGAACTCCAATTTTGTTATACACACTATTGTCTGTTTTGGGTTCCACCCCCACAGTGCCCATTAGTGCCTATACCTTTTTAAAATAATTTTATACAATAAATATATTTTGCATCCAAATTCTGGAGTCGCATCTATCTGGATCACCTGGATCGTTAGCCAGTACTGGCACCCCTGAGCCTGTTTTACAGAGCCTGGTACGGCTCTGGAGAATGTGAGTGAGAGTCACATACTTACCTACTACACATTTTTTATTATACAGTTCACACTATGTTGTTGTTTTTTATTGTTTTTCTATTGTAGTTTATACCCAAGTCCAGTTCCACGCTGTTTGCATTACAGTCCAGTCCCATATTGGTCCTATATTGATTATAAACTATAGATTATTATCTTTGGTTTATATTTAGGTAGTTACAGCTATCTGTTTTTTTCTTCTTTTTTTTCTTGCTTATATTTCAGACCATACCAGCCTATTAATAGTTTCCAATACTTCATTGTTTATGGCTTGGTATAATAGTCATCATAAATATTTTGCTGGCCCATCCCCTAGCCCCCTATCTTGCTCGTTACTTAAAACTACAGTACTTTATTAAACCTTAAAACCTCTTTTATTCCTTGTTCCATTAGTACTTCTTTAAGGGTACCAACCTTACTAAAGAAAAAAAATAAGAGGCGGGGAAACCCAAAAAATCTTCATGTAAAATAGAAAAAAAAAAAAAGAAGTAACCTCATTCATACCACCATTCACACCATACATTCCAGCAGTGTCATACATATTTATTGCCTTTGTGGGTATAATGTCTATTTCAGTCTTGTTACTGTTTATTGAGTGTCTATTGTCAATTCCCGCTCCTGTTGCTCCAGTATTTTTAACCAATTTGCCAATTTATCATACTCCTTATATTGATTTTTAATTTTATTCAGCCCTATTTCCATGTGAATCTGGTATTTTAGTTGTTAAGTGAGCTGTAGCTTATTGAATGACTGTGTAATTTTCCAATTTCTGGCTATGATAATTTTTGCCGCTACGAGACAGTGTGTTGTCACTACTTGTTTTATTTTGCCAAGAAGAGGCCATCTTAAGTGCAACAACATAATGTCTGGTCTGACTTTTATTTTTCTATAATTTAATCTATACAGTAGTGATTTGACCATAAGCCATATGGGGATTACTTTTTTTACAGCTCCACCATATGTGGAGATAGCCCCCCCTTAATTCTCCACATCTCCAACATAATTGTAATTATCGTGTAAAACTCTGGACATTTTTGAAGGTACTAAATACCATTTATTGATCACTTTGTCAAATGTAAAAAATGTAAAAAAAACAACTATCTGTTTTTGAATACTTGTATCAGTGTCCGTATTCCAAAAACATTTAAAATAGGTAGGGCAATTTTAACTAAATTGTCATTTTAAAATAGATTTAAAAAAAAATATGAAAAAGCACATATACTAATTATATTTCTACCTTTATAATAATGTAAAGTCTATACAGTCTTAATTTTTTTATTTTTTATTTTATTAACATTTTTTTTTTGCTGTGCGTAATATCATTACATATTCGCTTGTCATGCCCCAAAAGCAGTTGACGAGCCATAGATCATATTATGCATTGAAACACATTTAGGACATTTAGATAGTACGTTCACATTTTTAAGAAGTTAGTAAACATGAGTTAACCATTGCTTGAATATGTTTGAGCTAGGGATACATTACATGTTAAGTTTTGGTATGGCTTTAGCTAATAACACGGTTTTGGTAGGTATATACGATTATATGTAGGATTATTCAAGAGGTTAAAAGAGAGTAAACAGAGGCATATGAAATCAGACTTGTATGTAAAGGTCTCTGACAGCTGCACTTGCACCTGGATCCGGTTGCGAGAGTATGCGGGTCATAGGAGAGTCTGTAGTGAATCGCCATTCATCCTATTCCTGCTGCTGGGAGGTGGTTGAGACCCTTCTGCTGGTACCGGGGAGGTGCTGCTGCTCGGGCAGGAGCGGGGGTATCCCTCCAGCCCCAGGCTGGTGAGTAGGCCTGCATCGTCTGGCCATACATTCGTTGGCGTACGTTGCCCGAGTGTCTCCCCCTCGTAGGGGTGGCAGGAGGCCTGTGGGTAGATTGCTGCTTGCATTGCTTGAGCTGCCTCCTGTGTGGCAGGCGCCTTCGGGTCGGGACCCTCTTGGCCTTCAGCCCGGGCTAGGGTGGAGTGACTGCGGGTGATTCGTTGCTGCACCCGGGGGAGTCCCCCTCTCACCCGGCTGCCCGTGGCTCCTCTCTCTCGCTCGCATGTTGCTGTGTCTTGGCGCGCTGTGCACGTTTCTGGAGCTTCTCCCAGAAGCCGTTTAGCAGGTTGTCCAGACGCATGGTCGGGGTGCTGCTCAGGGGGTGCTCGGCTGCCATTTTCCGTGTGCCCTGTGTCGCCGGCCCTGGTGTCCACATGCTATGCAGAGGCTTGTTCCAGGCTTGCGGCGAGGACCGGGATATCCCCCACCGGTCCCGGGTGAGGAGGGGGAGGATGATTGAGGGTCGAGGTGGTCTTGAAACAGGTAGGAGGAGAGGAGAGCTGCCGTCTCCCCCCTGTCAGCCATCCTCTAGGCCTCGGTCATTACAGCTTGGGTTCTCGGGTGGTGAGATTTGCAGTTTGGGTATCTAAAGTTGTGCCCAGATGACCCCAATTCAGCTATGCCCCTGTAGAGCAGTTCTGTGCCAAGTTTTAGGGGTGTTTTTCCCCGAAATCAGGTAAGTATTGCAGGAGATTGGTTTTGGCATGTCCACTCTGCCTGGATGCTAGGCTCCGCCCCCAGTCTTAATTTTTATGTGCAAATTGTATCAAATGGATATCCATAAAAGGATAAAAAAAGCCCAAGCCATTTGATATGTCCATTTACCTTTAGGTTACAACTAAATAGTGATGTCATTGTGCACATTACATCATAATAAGCAAAGAGCATAGTACAAGGGCTTGCACCCTATGCTGTCAGCCAGTGTTTAGCTAGGACTTCACAGTAAATAGCTACTCATCTGAATTCATATCTATTATCAGAACAAACTGAAACCTCTGGATAATGCTGTACCATGCTAATCCTTCAATGTCTTTGTTTGGTTTCCTAGCACTCTGTCAAACAATATTACTGTCACATGGACCAAAACAGGTTCTGAAGAGGATGGTAATGTATGAAAGAATGGGGTGATGGTAAATGTGTTAGATTCATATGTAATAAATGTAATAGAGATTCAGGGACAGATTTGTAGCCGATCGCCTTAATATGGGGTCAGAAAGGAATTTTTGACTTGGACATATTACTGATTTGTATGTCCCACTTTTTTGCCTTCATCTGGATCACTAATTTACTAAACTTTGAATTATAGAAAATGATCCACTAAACATCAAATTTTGTCTAGGCTTTTTGGATTTTTGTAACCTCCCACAGTAAATATGTTTACAAATAGATTTTACAAATAATTTTAACATTTAAAATTCTCTAAACACAATTAAAAGACTTGATTCATAACATAATACAAAGAAAGTATTGGATAAGGGCAATGGCCACAGCTTTATTTGATTTATCCGCCAGCATTATCATCACCTGTCAGCTGTTGGGGTGACTACCCAACAGACAGAAAAAAATTTATATTTCCAGAGTCTGTACAGCCTGCCTTCTGCCATCAGCCCTAGCAGGCTGCGACTCCCCAAAGCCTTGTCTCGTGGTGAATTACTTGCGCTGGCCAGGAACTCCGCCATCACGATGACGACCCTATTTCCTATTTGATGGCATCGCGCCCCGCATTTGCGTCTACTCCTTTCCAAACCCCTGGCATGCGGCAAGGATTTCCAGCACGGACGGGGAACAATCTTGGACCATATCAAAGTACACTCCGAAAAAAACGCCAAGCACCGTGCCAAGTCATGCTTTACAGAGTGCACTAAATTCACGGACCTGACCCTACCTAAATCATTACCCTCCACATGAATAAAAACGGTGACAGCCCCTGACACTAACCTGCTGAGGGCTTCGCACTCCAGGTAAACTTGTTTCCATGACAACCCCTCAACACTCCTCGACTTACTCGGCTGGAATCCCCAGGTTCCATCCATAGGAGCGTGACTCTGCCTGATAGATAAACAAATGTCCCAGAATCTACACATAGCGGGGAGCAAACCTTGAAACAAATCACAACAAATGAGGCTGGGCGTATAGCTAATATCTCCTGGAAGACCATCTACCTAAACGCTGCACCACAGACCCCACAAAAACCAAGATGCTAGCTTGCATCGCTGCCCCAATTTGAATAGAATGAGGAGATAAACCAGTAGGATCCCGACCACAAGCCACCAACACTTTTCTAAACACCAACGCAAACTGAAATGTGTAAGCGGGGACCCATCTGCGTGTACCAACAGTGAGACTGCCGATGGCCGAACCACCAGAAAACGATGAAACAACCGTACCAGGCAAAATACACCAGCCAAATACCTCTACCGGTCTGATCAGTCTTGGACCTACGAATATGTAAGTCCACAAAACTATCACACCAATGCACATCAAATAACAATAACAGGGCAACCGAACGGCGACTGGGGGCGACTAGCTACCCCTCCCGCAAAGCTTCGAAAAAACTAACGCATAAAAGACTCTCGTTAACCGAATCGCAAACGCTAGGCAACGCCATCATTAAACGCCTTTCACGTATTCACCCGCTTATAAAAATGTGGTTAATGACATTTACTGTCCACACAGGAAAAGTTGTGCCGAGCAGCAACCTAATCCACAGAAGGGTTAATGCTGAGCAGCAATTATGCAAATGAAACCTGGTAACTGACTTTGGGGTCAAAGCAGGGCCGGACTGGGAATTAAAAGCAGCCCTGGAAAAAAATTATTTACCAGCCCCATAATGCGTCACGCCAGCATAGTGGGCAAATACATCGTTAGAAAAGATAATTTAAGATTAAAAATTATTACTCCAACGTGAAAAAAAGCACATATAGGCTTCAAAAAAACCAAGAGTGCAGATTTATTTTAAGCAGACGTGCCTTTGCATATAACCAATGTTTCAGTCCAACTACGTTGACATATTAAGAAATGCTTGGTGATGGGACTGAAATGGTGAATGTATGTAGGGCACAACTGTAAAAAATGACGGTATCTTGTTTATTTTGAAGTCCTGTGGGTGCGCTCTTCACTTTAAATATGTTATTGTGCTGTAGTATGCACCTAGCAACAAGACTGGGCCAATATCTGCTCATTACATATGGTACATATCAATTACATTTCTCTGTGTATTACGTATATATATATATATATATATATGTACATTAATATATGTGTAAATATAATAGGCATAATTATATATATATATATATATATATATATATATAACTAATACACACATTAATATACATGATATATATATATACACACACACACCCACACCAGTGGCGGATCCAGAGCCTGATCTCGGGAGGGGCACTTATAGATTTAAAGAAATAATCCATGCACAATAACCACTACTGCTCTGTGTAGTGGTTATGGTGCTAGGAGTGCCGGGACCCGCTCCCAGAGTAGTCAAAGTAGTCAAACCGTTTAAGAACAGTTTGACAACTTACCTGGGGTCTGCTGGGATATAGGGCTGTAGTAGGGTATAGGAGCAGTGGTGCAATGTGTGAGGGGTGCAGTTTGTGTGAAAGGTTCAGTGTGTAGGGTGTGTGGGGCAATTTGTGTTTGGGTGCCTGTGTGTGTGTGTGGGGCTAAAGGTCGCAGTGGTGAGAGTGAACTCTAGCCCGTTGCTCCAGCGCTAGAGTTCACTCTCGCGAGAGCTGGAGCGTTGCCACTGTAACCGCGGCAACGCTCTGTACTCGCGCAAGAAGGACCCGGAGGAGCTGCAGGCTGAGCTCCCGGGTCCTCTCTTCCTCCCTCCCCTGCCGGCTGCCTGCATGGTGCCTCCAGAACAGGGAGGGAGACCTCTGATCTCCCCTCCGGTCCGTGAAGGCACATGGTGCTTGGACAGTGCCAGCCTGGGGGGGAAAGGGCAATTGCCCGTTGCCCCCCCCTGGATCCACCAGTCATATATATATATATATATATATATATATATATATATATATATATATATATCTTTCTCCCCCTCACTGCTCCTCTGTGTCCATGTCTCCCCTCTCCTTCCCAGTCACTCTCTTCCCCCTCTGCCTCTTTCCCCCCTCCCCTTGTGTATCTCTCTCTTCCCCTCTGTTTCTTTTTCCCCTTTTCCCTGTCTCTCTCTCCCTCTCTAACATCTCTCTATCCCCCTCTTTCTCCCCTTGTGTCTCACTCTCCCTCCCTCTCTGTCTCTCTCTATTCTCCCACTGTCTCTTTCTTCCCTATCTCTGTTTTATTTCCCCCCCTCCCCTTGTGTCTCTATATTACAACCCTTGTGTCTCTATATTACACCCCCCTTGTGTCTCTATATTACCCACCCCTTGTGTCTCTTTATTACCCACCCCTTGTGTCTCTATATTACCCCCCCTTGTGTCTCTATATTACCCCCCTTGTGTCTCTATATTACCCCCCTTGTGTCTCTATATTACATCCCCCCTTGTGTCTCTATATTACACCCCCCTTGTGTCTCTATATTACCCCCCTTGTGTCTCTATATTACCCACCCCTTGTGTCTCTATATTACCCACCCCTTGTGTCTCTATATTACCCCCCTTGTGTCTCTATATTACCCCCCTTGTGTCTCTATATTACATCCCCCCTTGTGTCTCTATATTACACCCCACTTGTGCCCCTATATTACCCCCCCTTGTGCCCCTATATTACCCCCCTTGTGCCCCTATATTACCCCCCCTTGTGCCCCTATATTACCCCCCCTTGTGCCCCTATATTACCCCCCCTTGTGCCCCTATATTACCCCCCCTTGTGCCCCTATATTACCCCCCCTTGTGCCCCCATATTACCCCCCCCCCCCCTTGTGCCCCATCCCCTCCATTTACCTGAGAGTAGTCAGAGGGGGCCGGCCGCTTTCCACGCTGGTGCCGTCGGGCCGGGTGGCAGCCTCGCCGGTCCGGCGGCACTTCTAATGCTGAGGACAGAGGAGCATGAAGGAGGAGGGAGGAGCATGTCTCTGTACCATGCTCCCTCGTGGTTCCCACAATTCCCAGCACAGGAACCGCGAGGGAGCATGGTACAGAGACATGCTCCTCCCTCCTCCTTCATGCTCCTCCGTCCTCAGCATTAAAAGTGCCGCCGGACCGGCGAGGCTGCCACCCGGCCCGACGGCACCAGCGTGGAAAGCGGCCGGCCCCCTCTGAGTGTGCCACCGGACCGGCCACCCGGTGGCACATACCTCTGCAGCCCCCAGGTGCCGCGGCCCACCGGGAAATCGGTATCCCGGTGGGTCAGTCAGGCCCTGGGTCAAAGGCCGGTTACAGCCTATCAGATCTAGAGATGGGGTATTTAGGCCCAGTTCTAATCCTGCTCAGTGCCCTGTCGTGGTATCCCTTGTGGTTGTCCGAGAGCGCATTCCTATTTATAGTTTTCTACCTGGCTTTTGACTTTGGCTTTGTTTATTGACTTCTCTATATTCTGGTATCCTGACTCCTGGCTTTCCTCATTGCTGCATCCCTTTCTGTGTTCCCTGACCTCGGCTAGTATTTGGACTATTCTATGTACGTTAAATCCGGCCATTCTAAGGACCGGTAATACGTTACTTATTTTTCATCTGTGCTATACAGTTCTACGTGCTGGGATCAAACAGTAATCCTGACAACGCCACAGCAAACCCATGGAAATCAGCCAACGTCGGTCCGGACACCTCCGACTCCTCCAGCCACGCAAGACCCGCTGCAGGCAAAACTATTTTGTAATGTCTCGCTGTGACGGTCAGCCCTGAGTAGTCGGGGTATTTACCGCCTAGATGTCCTATTCCACAATCTGGAAGGGCGCTGTGGAGTCCCGATACGACATCCAGGTAGACTGCTATGATAAGCAAGTTCCTTAGAGCTCTGAGAAGTGCTAGTGATTACAGCAGTTATAGCATTTCCCTACAACACGAGATGAGGCTGCGAGTTGAGGGTAAGAATGTCTTAAGGTTTATTGGTACAGCTTGAGTTTTTATACAGTTTTCCCAACAAGGTTGGCACCCAGGTGGACCTTGTTGGGCATAGGACACAAAATTAACAAGCCAATAAAAACAGAGTTTTGCATTCAGACACTCCCATACAGTGTACACAAACCCCCCCTCTGTTTGGGAGATAATTGAGTTCATTACTGTATCAACTCAATTATCTCCAAAGTTTTTACCCATTTTCTGAAAACACTCCAAAAACATATGGGAACCTCATAAATATTACATCTCCTTATAGCCCTGATCTGGGTGAACAACATATCCAAAATTCAACCAGAGCAGGGGTTCAGAAAATTTTATGGAAGTCTCTTTTTGACCGACCGGACGCATGTTTTCATGCCCAAAATAGTTCCAGAGAATTGGGCTGTGTGGTCAGTCTATTTCCAATGATTAAAATGTACTTCGAATATTTGAACGGGACTGTTTGTGCACTAAGTCAGTGTCAAAGTGTGTTCGGTAGATTACTTTTACCGAACGGCGATCTGTTCGTGTGGATTTAGTCAAAGTTAGCTGGAGGTGGAAGTTCTAGAGGTGTTCATGCCATTGAGTGTCTGATTTTAGTTCCATGCACTCGACAACAAAACACCGCTGGTCGCGTTCGACTAAACCAGATGACCGCCGCCACGTGTTCGGCTATATGAACGGCGACCACCCCGCCGTTTGTCAATTAAGCTGCGGTTAACCACAGCTTCTGGGAGGTTCACAAGCAGCACACTTCCAATTATGGGTGGTCTGGTACTTTTGCTGTTCGACGGTACGAAGTACCACTTCGAATCAGTTCGACAGGTCGAAGTGGTATTGGTAAAAGTCTCAGCAGGCAGAAATAATGTCCTAGAACCAAATATGTCACAGGGGTCATAGTTCCAAGGTAAAAGACTGGCAATTAGTCCTCTACATAACCCAGGGGTGAAGTGGCCTTCATTACACTGAAAAGGGGAAGCACCATAACCACTGGGAAAACAGAGGGCTCCTGTTACACTCGCCATCCCAAAAAATGAAACAGGAATGATAGTGCAGACAAAGCTTTTTCTGCCGCTGTGCAAGAGTGACCCTACTCGAGTAACTTATTCAAATACTTTAACGTAACCTCAAACTGGGCTTTCTCAGATGACATCCGCACCGACCTATCCATGAAAGCCAACCGACCTTACCATACCGACCTGTATGCCTTCCATGTAGAGGCAGACAACGAGTCCAACACCAAGGACATCAAGCCTCCAAAACTAGGTCCCATAAGTAGGAACGGCAGAGAAGACCCTTGCGATCCACTCCCGAAAACGGTCCCACTGAAAATGAGAAAGAGAATCTGCCACTACGTTCAACTACCCCGGGACATGCCGTGCCTGCATCCACACATTAAACCTTAAACTTAGCAGCACCAGATGTTGCAAGAGAGCCAGAACTAAAGGAGACGCAGACAACGATCAGTTAATCACATGGACAACACTCATATTCAGAGGCGGCTCTAGACTTTATGAGGCCTTAGGTGAAACTCATACATGAGGCCCCATTAACACCAAAGTGAAAAAAACAGAGTTGCAATACATGCACACTGTCACATATACACATTGAAGCACTGTTTACCTGTGTATGTGCATGAGAGTGTGTTTGACAGAGAGTATCCTTGCGTGTGTGTGAATGTATGTCTCTGTGAGCATGTTTGCGTTTTTATCTGGGACCGTGTGTGTATGGGGTAGCTGCTTGAAGTGTGTTGTGTGTATGGGGGGTCTGCCTGTGGCCTTTGTGCATTGTGTTTATGGCAAAGCTATGTTTCCCGACTGTGTGTGTATGATGAATGTCAGCTGGTGACTGTGACAAGGTGAGTTAAGGGGTACCAGTGGTAGGGAGAGTGTGAGAGGGTGAAGGGGGTAAATGGACAGGGTGGGAGGCGGAGAATGAGGGGATGATATTGAGAGGGGGTGATGGTTAGAGGAAGGGGGGTGATGTAAGAGGGAGGGGTGTTGCGAGAGAGAATGAGGTAGAGGGAGTATGACATGGTTTGATGAGGAAGTGTGACAGGACGAGTGAAGGTAAGTGTGTCAGGACAATTGTGGCATGGTAGGAGGACGAGTGTGACAGGATTAAGGAGGGTTAATGTGACAGGGTGAATGTGGCAGAGTGAGGGCAGGTGAGTTTGGAGGGGGTGAGATTAACAGGATTAGGAGTGGTTAATGTGAGTGTGGATGCATGAAGAGGCTGACAGTTTTGGGGGTGACGACAGTGTAGGGAGGGGTGACAATGTGTGGGGAGGTGACAGTGTGAGGGGATGTTAACATTGTGTCTGGGGAGGCTGTGTGTGTGGTGATGGTGAGAGGGGGGTGATGGTTTGAGAGAGAGGGGGTGATGGTGTGAGGGGGTGATGTGAGAAGGAGTGATGGAGAGAGGGAGGGGGTGATGTAAGAGGGAGGGGGAGATGGTGAGAGGGAGGGGGGTGATGGTGAGAAGGAGGGGATGATGGTGAGAAGGAGGGTGGTGATAGTGAGAGGGAGAGGGGGTGATGAGAGAGGGAGGGGTTGATATTGAGAGGGGGTGATGTGAGAGGGAGAGGGGGTGATGGTGAGAGGGAGTGGGGGTGATGTGAGAGGGAGTGGGGGTGATGTGAGAGGGAGGGGATGTGATGGTGAGAGGGGGGTGATGGTGAGAGAGAGAGGGGGGTTATGAGAGAGGGGGGTGATACTGAGAGATGGTGATGGTGAGAGGGAGAGGGGAGTGATGAGAGAGGAAGATGGTGAGAGGGAGAGAGGGGTGATGGTGAGAGGGGAGATGTAACGGATCGCCTGGCACCCCGACTCGGTACCTCCGTTAAAGGATGCTCCTAGCGTTTCCTGAGGACTCCAAGCACTCTGGCAGACACCACAATCACCAAACCGAAGAAGCATATAAATCCTCTCAAGCATGTGAATGCTGTAGACAGTTGAACACTCCTAGCAGTCAAACTGGAACAGCATACAATAAATCCTCCCCCAAGAATGAGACGACACTTCTCTTTGAGGGTTAAAACAGGAACTCTCTGTCCTGGCCCATACAGCCTCTTTTATTCCCAATCCCCAAACACAGTACAGCCCACAGGGTTTTACAGAACAACCAATCAATCCGTACAATACACACAGGCACTCCCACACAAAATCCTCCCCTGTGCCTGTGAAATGATTACTGAACACAATGGTTAATCTCATTATCACAGGCAGAGGAATACAGTTTTTACACAATATTTATAACTTCTAAAATATACATGTCACAAACATAAAACATACATTTTCATAATCAATCCATTCAGGGGAACAACATATTAAAAAATGGCACAAATCAGACCAGGGGTTCAAAAGTCAGCAAAAGTATTTTTAAAACCCACTGCCAGCATGGCTTTCCGGCCCAAACCAGTTTCACAAGAGTCTGTCAGTGTCCCTGGGACAACACCCTGCTGGAGAACAATGGATCGGGGGAGGGGAAGAGGAAGTGTCCAAAAAGTTTCAGTATTTCCCTTCACTGTTGTTAAAAGGCCAGCACGGTACAATAAAGTACAATATGTCCAAATGCAGTTCTTTAAAGGGTCCCATCTTCCCGAGACCAAAATCACTGGGCAGGAGGCGAGCAAGCAGTCCCCCCCAGGAAACTGGGGCAGACTCTGGTGCAGGGTCCAGTCCGCTACAGGAGATGACATTGAAAGGGGGTGATGGTGAGAGGGAGGGGGGTGATGGTGTATGGGAGGGGGCGATGTGATGTGAGAGGGAGGGGGGTGATGTAAGAGGTAGGGAGGTGATGGTGAGAGGGGGGTGATAATGAGAGGGGGTGATACTCACAGCTCTCCTCCTCTAGTTGAGTTTCTAATTACAGGTGTCACGCACAGGCATCATTTATTTTCTATCAGGTATTTGTAACGAGTATATACCCCTACACGCAGGATCCAGCCAAACAGAAGACAGCACAGAGGAGAGATACGTCTACCGGACCTTAGAGTGGCCGGACTCGACGTGATAGGAGAAGACAGAGTCAGGAACGATCCGAGGTCAAGGGCACAAAGAGACAGCGTAAACGAAAACTAGCCGGGGTCTGGTACACAGGAATCAGCAAGCCGGCAAACAGTACAGACAAGGATAAAGCGAAAACGAAGTCAGAATACAAAGCCAAGGTCAAATACGGAGAAACACAACTGAACACAACAAGCACTAAAGGGAACTGTAGCAGAAACCACGATAAGGCAAGGAACTAAGGGAAAAGGGTGAGTATAAGTAGCCTTCAAACTAATGTGATTGGCTCCTGTCACTTCCACACCCCCAACAGGTAAGTGTATGGGGTGATTGGCATGACAGGAGCCAATGGGAGCCTTTTTGCAATTTAGGCTCCCACTGTCTCTTTAAGAGCGCGCCCGAGACTCGCGGCGCACTCTTAGCTGCAGGCGGGACACATGACCACATATCGCGGTCACTGCCCGTCTTCCTGTTAGGAGAGTCGGATGAGCCGCGCGCGGCTCGTGCAGCCGCAGGACCGCGCGCGGCTTGAAGAGAGGACCGCGGCCGGCCCCCGGATAAGGTAAGTACCGCTACAGTATTAGGGTTTGTCCTAACCTCCAATCTATTAGTTAAGACTCATTCGACTCAATTACTATTAGTGGCAGAATTAAGTATTAGTTTATTGCTGTCCCAGTGGCGTTTGCACAATATTTAGCGAACTGAACATTCTACTTTGCCATCCGTCTTATGCCCAAGAGATGCCCAAACTATTCAATATAGTTGCATAATCTATCTGTAGGCTCCTCTTGTACGTCAGTACTGTCCCTCAGTAATACATTATCTACATGAGTGTAACGATTATGGAACCGAATGCCATACCCTGAAGCAGATGTGTCTTTTGTATCTGGTACATCCTTTGGAACTCCGCTGTCTCGATCAACCTTTGGTCCCTACACCGATTTCAATTTCTGGAAATACATTAGACTTGATTTCATTGCAGTTCAGTCCAGCATATCAGGGAAAGGGAAAATCCTTTCTGGGCAATGATGCCTGTTTCTCATATGGATCTCCAGTCTCTCCTTGGTCTGCTGAACTTTATCATACACCTTACACAAGGGAGCTCATTAATTTCCCATCCACTGAACCTGCTCTCAGGTTCACCTGTCAACAATAGTGCTGTTACATTCAACACATGCTTGAGCAGTCCATGTCGCTAAACTTTCTATTCCACCAGAACATGGAAACATTGTTCACTCCACCATTGTCCTTCATTTCTGGACTAATACAGCCGCCCACAATAGATTTTAGACAATTTCATAGTTAACTGGGTCTGGTACACGTTTCCCATAGTGACACGGAACCTACCCTCTATTAGTAAATCAGCAGTATGGGAATTCTGACCGGTTAGTCCCCCTCACTAACAATAATAAGGTTGATTAGGAAGAGATCTGTCTTTCAGCATCACAGAAACTCTACTTTGTTCACATACTCATACCAGGCTGTTACAACACAGCAATCGATAAGGTGACTCGATCATAATTTTTCGTATTCTTCCGAACTCTCCCCACGGTGCCCATACGACCTTCCAAACCCCTACATTCCAGGATTTAATTGTTGCCACACGCAACACTCTCTGCCAATGCCACCTGTTCATGTGCTGGGCTCTGGCCATTTTCAATAAACTCACTTCTGCATATGTAATCATCAAACCATACTCAGTCAATTCCATGAAGGTGTTCACATATTTTTTGCCACCTCAACCTTTAACTCACAACACCTTAAAGTTACTTGAATACAACAGTTAACATTTTCAGGTCATTCTAAAAGTAAATGCGCTGCTCCTACTACCTCTAGTAATATCCCAGTTCATATCATCTAATGGATGGGACTATAGATTTATCTGCAAATGCCATATATATCCCTGAACCTGAGAGGGAATTGAGACATGCATTTAAGTATTAAATTGTTATGTAATGTCAACACGTATTCAGTGTTAAACCTTTTTCCCTCTTTTACAGGCCTACACGAACGTCGGTTCCGGCACTCCGACTTACACAACCATTACTATAACTCAGCTTATTGTATACAACCACAAATGAGAAGGCTGAGCTGTTAGGCGAAGCCTGTCGTTGTGGGAGGAGTTATCCGGCCTCTAAATACACAGACCTCTCCTTCCTCTGGGCTGAGACTGCCTGGTTCAGCCCACCCAACACTCCCTCTATTAAGTCATTCATCTTAATGGGCCCTATTTTACAGGCCTACCCGACCGTCGGTTCCGGCACAACAGAACCGACTTACACCACCATTACTATAACTCGGCTTATTGTAGACGACCACAAATAAATAAATAAAAAAAATATATATATATATATATATATATAAATCAGGGTGCACTCACAGGTCTTGACTAGAAAATAGCTGGTGTATTTATTCAAAATTCAAATATCCATATTTACTGTGAACAAAAATCTACATTTCGACCCTTTCGTGGTCTTTTTCAAGATCATCTTGAAAAAGGCCAGCAGGGGTCAAAACGTTGACCCTCCTGCATTCAAACACCAACACTTACACACCTATTGGTGGGCTTGGAGGCGGGCCCTGTGGGTGGGCTTGGAGGGGCCCCAAAATTTCTGATGGTGGCCCTGCTGGGGGGATATTTATAAAATGTGCTTATAAAGTTGCTTATCCCCTCCAATGAGAATGCAATCCTCCTTTCTTTTCCTCTGGGTGTCCCCGCACCACTAGCCACCCTCTCAATTACAAAATTACTAACTAACTCTGCACCTTAATAATAGTGAGGGTGGCACAATAAATCCAATACCTGTAAAAAAATTCTTAAGTATATTCCTAGGCAAGTGTTGTTAGAGGTATAACTGGCATGTCAGAGGGCTCTGATTGGTTAACATCCAAGCCAACCAATCAAGAGTGCTGTGATTCACAATTCAAAGCATGGGGAAACCTTTATAAAAGCCTTTTCCGCCTTGAATTGTTAGTCAGCAAGAAACCCTCCATTTGCGAAGACATGAATTGTTTTTATTGTGCTTTGTTTTTTGTCATATTCTTCGTCTGGTTGTTTGCAATTATCTTTTTTTTTAATAGTTGTGTCACGTAGTATTTTAAATTTTTAGGTATTAGAGTTAGTCCCCTCCACACACTAATATTAGGGTGGATTGGTAAGGGCATGTACACTACACCATTACTGTATTCATAGCCCCCACAAGGCATACGATTATCATGATCTACAATTCAGAGTTTAGTGAATAAACCTATTCATTAAGATTGTTTTCCTTTGTATAAAATATTTTTTTGTTCTTCATTATAAATAAATATTAATAAAACGAACACATTTTTCTTCTCTCATGTTCTTTCATTGCAAAACAACTCCAGGCCTCAGTTACTACGTATTTAAAAGAACGCTTTAAACACTAGAGTGTCTACAAAGTTTATCAATGGTTTCCCTGGTTCCTGCTGAGAGCCTGGTCTGCCCTGGAGCAGGGTTAACAACACCTGGCTTCTGCTCTACCTGACTGAGTCTGAGGTGCCTGCCCCCTCGCAGTGAGGAGAATGTTACAGGGTACAGTGTGTTTTCCATACTCTTGGGCAACCACTTCTATTTATTAGGAAAAAGTGAGTGGGCATGGGCAACTGACAATCCACTCACCCTTTCTGTCCTTAGATGATCCAAGCTTTCCAACACATCCAGTTTGTAATTTGAGTGACTGGAAAAAAACAGAGCACTTTCATCAGCTTTTCCCAACTGTGTCTGCGGGGGTAGCAGGCACTGTCTTCAAGACTCAATCAGGCAAGGTAAACCTTCTACAATGAAAGGTATTTGAAAATTAGGGAGATAAGCAGCAGGAGTAATTTAATTTTAAACTGAATTTTTCAAAAAAATGAATGGAAAAGAGAGTGTGCAACTGCTCATCCATTCCACCCTTTCATTTAATGTTTTTTTTTAATCTCCTTTTTTCTAATTAATTGACTCCTGCTGAAACAAGGGCACTGACTTTTTGTAAAGCTAAAGCACAATCACTGATGCTTCAGACGTGATTTGCAGGAAAGCTTTGTTCTTTTCTTGGAGGAAGGGGCAAATGTGTTGTCAGTTACCGACTATTTTTCCTTTTCATTTTTTGAAAAGTCATTTTTTAACTTTCAAGGACTTCTCTTGCAGCTGATGCCCATTTTTCATTAAAACAAGATTGCAAATGAAAGAACAATAGATCATCATTAGAGATGTCCCGAACAGTTCGCCGGGAACTGTTCGCTGGCGAACATAGCTTGTTCGCGGTCGCCGCGGCCGCGCCCCCTATTCGTCATGGAGGTTGGAGGGTCTGGGAGGGAGGGTCTGCTGCTGATTGGCTGGAATGTGTCTGCTGACTGTGAGGTACAGGGTCAAAGTTTACTCAATGATGATGAATAGGGGGCGGACCGAACATCGCATATGTTCGTCCGCCGCGGCGACCGCGAACAAGCTATGTTCGCCGGCGAACAGTTCCCGGCGAACTGTTCGGGACATCTCTAATCATCATCATAAAAGTTCTTTCCCTTTTTAACTTTTTTATTTTTAATATAAATATAACAATGTAATTGTGACAAGTTGACAATTCGGAATTGGCTTCACAATTTGCTGATATTGCCTAGCACTGCAAAGTGCTAATATGCATATCTTTCCTGCTTTTTTGGCATATCTGAATATTTCCTTTAAAATGTTTTCATGGACGACTTCTGGCCAAGCCAAACAGTCGCATGGACGAACATCAGACCTGAACAAAACTAAATGTTTGAAAAATTGTTCAGCCAATGGTATGGTATATACAGACAAATGGTACAGATGGAGGACAATATCCTACTTACGTAACCTAGAGCAATGTCCTGCTCTGGTGTGAAGAGCGTGAGCTGGAACAATCCCCACCTAAAGATATATGAAGGAACCCGAAGGATGATGAGGGCTATATGAAGGATGTACTCCACACATAGGTATATAAAAATGCTACTTTATTATAAAAATGCTGGAAACAACAGCTATCTAAATAAAAAACAAACTGTGAGTAAGATAAGTATAAAAACAAACTGTGAGTAAGATAAGTCTTCACTTGACGAGTTTCGACTGAGCATTTTCAAAGCTTTTGACAATTGTGAACACAATGAGTTGTTCAAATACCCAAGTCAAGAGAGACATAAAATGGTAAGTATCATGGTCTAGTAGGGATGTGCATGGGGAAAATATTCGGTTCGGCATTCCGAAATTTGGGACTTCGGCACTTCAGAACTTTGGCACTTCGGTTCGGTTCGGCACTTCGGAACTTCAGCACTTTGACACTTTGGAACTTCGGTACTTTGGCACTTCGACACTTAGAACTTCAGCAACTTCGGAACTTTGGCACTTTGGAATTTTGGAACTTTGGAATTTCGGGACTTCGGCACTTCTAGACTTCGGATGTTCTCTTGCAGCCAAAAGGCTGAAAGACCTAAATTGGTCTTTTAGTTAAATTTACTAATGCTAAAAGCTGAGTGGCGGGTGGGGCCCTAAATCAGAATAAATCAGAATAAGGGGGGAACCTATTGTCCTCCCACCCGGCCCCACCCCTGAGTGGCGGGTGGGGGCCCTAAAGGGAACCTATTTTTTCAGCCCCAAAAAAGGCCAAATCAAAAACCATAAAACCCGTCGCACTTAAAAAAAACAAACAAAAAAACCTGAGCGACAAAAAAATCAGACAAAAAAAAAAAACCCAGACGCTGAAAAAGTAATCCATCTTTACCCATGGAGGGCACTGCGCAGACTGAGCTCTGCAGGGCGGGGGAAGGCTTATAATGCCATCCAATCATAGTGCTCTGACAGGTTAATGAAGAGACTGACAGGTAAGTCTCTACATTTACCTGTCACAGCACTCTGATTGGTTGGCATGAAATCCACCCAATCAGAGTGCTCTGTGTCATTTTACACAGCGTGGGAAAGTTCTTTGGAATTTTCCCACCCTGTGTAATTTGACTCATAACTCTCTGATTGGTTGTTTTCAATAAAGTAAAAGGGTGAAATAGGTGTTTGGGTTGATGGGACAGTGTACTTATGAGGGTGTTAAAGTAATTTACTTTTGCAGCGGAGAGAGCCAGGCTGTAGGAGTGCATCATAAATTTATAATGGAGGAAGTCAGATGCAAAGTGAGACTTTCTCCAGCAGTGTTCAGCATTTCTAGAACATTTTTGGAGGTAACGGGTCAGCTTGGTGTGCCAAGGTTGTAATTGGGGGCGCTTGCTGCGTTTAATTGTAAGAGGTGCCATGGTGTCGAGTTGAGAGGATAGAGTTGAGTTGTAGAGCGAGGTTGCAGAGTTAGAGCAAGTTAGATTTGAGGTGGGTAAAAGGAGAGTTTGGAGTTTGGTGGAGAAATGCTGGAGTTCAAGGCAGTTGAGGTTTCTGCGAGATTGGAGAGTTGAGGGTGGTGAAATTTGGGTACGGGGTATGCTGATGTCAAATGTTAGCAGATGGTGGTCAGACAAAGGAAATATAACAGTGGAGAGATTAGAGGTGGTACAGAGATTGGTGAAGATGAGGTCAATAGTGTTTCCTGCTGTATGAGTTGCTGAAGTAAACAACTGCATGAGGCCAAAGGAGGAGGTTACAGAGAGCATACGGAAGACATCAGGGCAGATGATGGCAATTCTTATTAAAGGAGTGGGCTTAAAAAGGCGGACAGTGTGAACTTCAAAGGAAGTAAAGGAAAGGGCAGGGGCAGGGGAGGATAGGTTGAAAGGTACATTGAGGGGAGGGAAGGATGCCTACACTGCCTCCTTTACAGTTGAGTCTGGGAGTGTGGGTGGATTGTAGTTGACCGAAACATAAAGAAGCGGGAGTAGCGGTATCAGAGGGGGACAGCCAGGTCTCAGTGAGTGCCAGTATTGTGAGTGAGTTAGACATGGCCAGATTAAGAGCCCAGTGGGCCTGGTGCTGACAATTATGAGGGGCCTAAGTACAGAATCTTATCGACCAAAAACACTCAAGCGTTATGTATCTGGTGGAGATGTTGCCGGAGGGAAACTCATAGGATACAGCTATGAGAAAACTCAGTTTCTCTTAAAATATGCTAATTCAAGCTTTCATCTTTCAAGTAAATCCATACCCCCTAACAGCAGTGTCCAGTGAATCAGGAAGTCAATGGGCGGTGTAAAAGGGTGGGCTACTGACGCGGCTCATGTAACCAGAACTTCCAATAGGGACGAACATGCCCAAAAAGGAGGCATGTCTGCCCAAAGAATTGGAAGGCTAGTCTGGCATGAATGCATGTCAGGCTACGTGCCAAAAATGCATGCTGGCCAACAGCATTCTGAGTTTGATGCGCTCACTCCATGCTTTCTAAGGACTGTCCTCTAGCACTCACATGTCCACTTGTCTCCTTACCTTCTTACTAGCAGGCAGAAGCTCCTGGTATACAGTCTGAGACAGAGAAAAGGTGGATGTAGTTAGTGTAGAAGAAAAGGAACATGTCACAGTGTTAGAGAGACCAAAGTCAGCAATACCTTAACTAATATCATTTCAGATAGTCCACACAAGTTCTGTTTCCATGTATGCCTCTTAGGTTTCCATACTTAAGCAAGAGTATATGAAGAGTAGTTAGGGGACACTGTCAGTGTGTGCCCGAATGTATCTGTATGTGTGTCACTGTTTATATCTGTATGCGTATAATTCTGTGTATCTGAATGTTTGTGAATGTCTGTATCTCTGTGCATGTATGTGTGTGTCTCTGTGTGTGTTTGTAAATGTTTGTATCTGTGTGTCCGTGTGTGTGTCAGTGTATGTGTCCGTGTGTGTGTGTGTGTGTAAATGTCTGTATCTGTGTGTCTGTATGTGTGTGTATCTGTAACAGTATGTCTGAATATATGTGTGTGTGTCTGTATGTGCATGTGTGTGAATGTCTGTATATGTATCTGCGTGTGTGTGTCTTTATGTGTATATGTTTGTCTGCATATTTGTCTTGTGTATATCTGTGTCTGTATGTCTGTTAGTGTGTACCCCTGCGTATCTGTATGTGTGTCACTGTTTAATTCTGTATGCATATAATTCTGTGTATCTGAATGTTTGTCATTAAGTGTGTCTGTGTATCTGCATGCGTGTCTATATGTGTGTCTGTGTATCCGCATGTGTGTCTGTGTGTCTGTATGTGTATCTGCATATGTGTCTGTATGTGTATCTGTATGTCTGTATGTGTATCTGTTTGTCTGCACGTGTATCTGGTTGCATGTGTCAGTGTGTGCTCCTATGTATCTGTATGTGTATCACTGTTTGTATCTGTATGCGTGTCATTCTGTGTATGTGTATCTGCATTTGTCTGATTATAAGGGCTAATGATTATATGTGTATCTCTCTGTATGTGTGTCTGTGTATCCGCATGTGTGTCAGTGTGTGTCTGGGTATCTATATGTGTGTCTGTGTTTGTATCTGTAGAAGTGTCATTCTGTGTATCAGAATGTGTGTCATTCTGTGTGACTGTGTATTAGCATGTGTGTCCAGAGAGGTGGGGGCCAGGGATATATTATCTCACTGGGGCCCTGTGGTTTCTAGTTGCGCCTCTGGATAGCAGCACTATGCACTTGACTTGCTCTCGCACTAACTCGGGCTGGTCTGTTACCTGTGTCGGCCACCCGGCGCCCCTGTTGCTATGGCACCCTGTGCAGCTGCACAGCTCGAACACCCCAAAGGCTGGCCCTGCTTGCAAGATTGTATTTATCCTTGAGGAGTGTGTGCTTGAATGTAAGCATGTTTTTGTATGGAGTGTGTCTGTGTAAATGTAGAGGTGTATTTGTCTGTAGTGTTGGCAGTTGAATGCAGTGGTGTGTTTGTATGTACTGTTGAAATCAGTGAAGTAGTGGAATACTTGTATCTAGTCTAATACTCTAGCATGTAAGCTCATCTCTAGCATATAAGCTCATTGAGCAGGGCCCTCAACCCCTCTGTTCTCTAGCATGTAAGCTCATTGAGCAGGGCCCTCAACCCCTCTGTTCCTGTGTGTCCAACTTGTCTGGTTACAACTACATGTCTGTTCGTCCACCCATTGTAAAGCGCTGCAGAATTTGACGGCGCTCTATAAATATCATAATAATAATAATAATAGTGTTTGCCTTTGAATGTAGGGGAGTCTTTTTATGTGGTGTTGGTGTTTTAATGCAGGTATGCATTTCTGTGTAGTGTTGTTTTTTTTAATGCAGGGGTGTGCTTATAAGTAGACCATCGATATCTATAATTGTGCAAATCAAGGTGACTGACAATACTTACAATAAAAATAATAATCAGTATATGATTTTCTAACCAGAAAGTCCTGCTTTCCTTTAAACAAACAAGTTCGTGTAGAACAAATCTTCATATAGCAAAAGTTATGTTTACATATATTAAGGGATAATCCTGTTTATACATCATATCTGCCATGTTCTGCCTTGCTATTACATAAAGAAAAAGTTTTATGGCAGATATTTAACTACAGCTATTTTTGTCAGGCAGTTCTTCTGTATTTTCATAAATTTAAAAGAATGATACGTTGAAGCAGAAGTAATAAACAGACTTTATATGGAAGCGATTCCATGATTCACACCAACTCTAGTTTATGTTAAAGGCACTGATTTACACATTCCAAGGAAAAGTAATCATTACTTGATTTAGGACCATGGGACAGCAATCTCTATACTGGAACAAAGATCCACATTTCTGGGAACATATTACTATTGTTTTAAAATAGTGTAATCACACAGACAACATAAATATTTTAAAATATATGCCTCTATCATCTTACATCTACACACGTAAACATGTTATGCAGCTATTAAAGGGTCACTCTGAGCACCATAACAACTTCACATTGTTGCAAAATTAATGGTGCAGAGTATATTCAGCAGTCACTTGAGACTTATATCTAGGGATGTACACTTTGACCTAGAACTTGGGGTTTGGGGTTTGGACAGAGAGCCACCATAACATTTCTCTGATACTAGAAAAAGTTGCTAGGATGCAGAGTGATATACAGGCACCAAGTGCTGGTTACTATGCCAGCCATCGAGGGGGAATAAGAAAAGAGATCATGAGGAGTTGGTGCATAGCTCCCCTGTGTCACTACCAGTAGTTACCATTGACTACTAGTGTAACTCCAACCTTCAACCAACAATGATACGCTGCATGGGGAGGAGTATATGACTGTGTGCTTGTGAGTATGTCTATATATGTATGCATGTGATTGTGTGTATATGTGAGCATTTCTATTACAGGTATTCATATGGCTGTGTGTTATTCTATGTCTATGTATTTATGTAACTGTATGCGTGATTGTGTGTCTATGTATATATGATTTACTGGGTTGCTAGGTAAATTGGCTAGTTGTATATGTATGTATGTATGTGTGAGAGTGGGGAGGTGGTGTATAGTCAGGGGTTACCAATTATTTTTTCCCATGGAACACTTTGACATAGTGTATCAACATCATGCCCCCTCCCTCCCCCCCCCCCAGGAAAACCATAAATAAAATTGCACCATTTTTTTATGTGCCGGTGTGTGTCTGTGTGTCAAGGTGTGTGTATCTGTGTTTGTATGTGCCAGTGTGTGTATCTGTGTGTCAACGTGTATCAGTGTGTGTGTGTGTGTGTGTGTGTGTTTGTATGTATCTAACACACAGATACACATACACACTGGCACATAGTGGCACACAGATACACACACTGACACACAGATACAAACACCATGACACACAGTGTGTATCTGTGTGTGCGTGTGTGTGTATGTATGTATGTATCTATCTATCTGTGTGTCAAAGTGTGTGTATCTGTGTGTCAAAGTGTGTGTATCTGTGTTTGTATGTGTCTGTGTATCAAGGTGTGTGTATATGTGTTTGTATGTGCCAGTGTGTGTATCTGTGTGTCAGTGTGTATCTGTGTGTGTGTATATGTATGTGACACACAGATACACACACTGACACAGATACACACACCTTGACACACAGTGTGTATCTGTGTGTGTGTATGTATCTGTGTGTCAGGGTGTGTGTATCTATGTGTCAAAGTGTGTGTACCTGTGTTTTTATGTGCCAGTGTGTCAAGGTGTGTGTATCTGTGTTTGTATGTGCCAGTGTGTGAATCTCTGTGTCAGTGTGTATCTGTGTGTGTATATGTATCTGACACACTGATACACACACACACTGGCACATAGTGGCCCACAGATACACACTGATACACAGACACACACACCTTTATACACAGATACACACACACTCAGATACACACAGTGACATATACACACACTTGCACCCACAGATACAAACACTGCACATAAACACATGCAGATACACACATTGACACATGCACACAGTGTAATATACACACACTGACACACTCAGATACACACACACTGACATACACACACACACACACACACGCATATAGGCACAAACAAATACACTGATATACACTGGCACACACACACACACACACACATACTGACATACACACACATACACTCAGATACACACAGTGACACATACACAAACCTTGACTCACAGATACACACACTGACACACCCAGACACACATACTCTTTGACAGACACACATACAGTCTCACTGACAAACACATACTCTTTGACAGACCACATACACTCTCATTGACAAACAAACATACTCTTTGACAGACACACACTCTCAATGACAAACACACATACTTTTTTACAGATGCACATATACACAAACACATATACACTCTCACTGACAAGAACACATACATTCTCACTGACAAACACATACACACTCACTGACAAACACACATATACTCTTTGACAGACACACAAGAACATACAAACTCCCTAACAGACACACATTAAATTTATTATTTGAGTGTGCGGTCCCTGGGGTCCAGTGGGGCTGCTGAGCGGCTGGCATGTGGTCCCTGGGGTCCAGTGGGGCTGCTGAGCGGCACGCTTGCGGTCCCTGGGGTCCAGTGGGGCTGCTGAGCGGCTGGCATGCAGTCCCAGGGGTCCAGTGGGGCTGCTGAGCAGCTGGCATGCGGACTGTGAGGGAGCAGTAATCTCCCTGCTCAACACCCACATGCTTCGTAGTGATGCCTGAGCCACAGTGACATCATATTCTGGCTCCAGCATCACTGCTGTGCACGCGAGGGAGCTGAGCAGGGAGATCACTACCCACTTCTCCCTTGCCGCCCACGGCCATTTTATTTTTAGAAATTTGGGCAGAACCCCAATTGTGTTCTCGCAGAACCCCAGGGTTCCGCAGAACACCAAATTGGGAAACGCTGGTCTAGGTAATACAAAACCCTAAATACACTACTGTTTCAAACAGCTTCTGGTGTTAGCTTTATGCAAGTTGTGTGGGCAGCGTCTCACCACTTAGATAAGAATAAGAAACTCCTGGTGAGGGAATGGTCTGCTTCCTACAGATAATGTATAATTGCTGTTTAAGTATAGAAGTATTAGAATGTTATAGGTAAATATTTTCCTTTCTTTTTGCATTTGCTTCTACCACTACGTATTATAGAATTTTTTTAGAAATTATTCTTGTAAATGACATGCATTGGCGCTATGGGGAAATAACGCGGTCTGTGGCGCTTTTGGAATTTCATTATAATCTACAGATGGTTCTTGACTCCCTCCAGGCTCTTTAAGCAACATTTATCTAGAGGAAGTGCGGGCAGGTAGGTACACTATTCCACATCTTTTGTTCCTATCGTAAGCTGTACATTTACTGGAAAAACATTCATACACTAGTACACACCATTACAGATCAGGTTCATACTATTACACCAGAATTGCGTCTAATGAAATTATTTTGACTCATCTCTTGGTTTCGGTAACTTCAGTTCTATCTCGGTATTGGAAGTCTGATACCATTCCATCTAAGATATTGTGCAATGTTTTTGAAGCCAAGAGGTGTGAGTTGGCCTTTAGGATACCTTCTGCAGCTGTGGACTTACTGAAACATTTATGGACACTCTGGGAAGAGGGCATCAGGGGTCGTTATGTCCTATACATTTTATTAGACCTGCACCAGACCGGATGGTAAAATATTATTTTGATTTTATTCTTTAATAATTATACCAACATTTTAAGACACATATGACATTTTAATTTTACTACTGTTATATGTATATTACTATTATAGTACTGCTTTAATATACACTTAAAATATATTATTGGGTGATAGTTATTCATTATATTCCCCCCATTATTTTGGTTATAATTATTTTCTCTTCTGTATTGTTATTGAAAAATGTATTAATAAAAACTATTTGAAACAAAATGGGTTTTGATAGGCTATTGGTCTAGGTCACAGAGATGCCAGACAGGGTATGGATTGCTGAGTGAGTGGAGAGCTTGGAGTGTGCATGAATGAAGAAGTGACAGGCAATGAATGGAGAGAATCATCATGTATTGGTTTTAAATGATTTATTTAAGAGACATGAGGATTATACAGACTGTAGAGCATGCCAATTAATTCATACATACACAATAAACAAAAATAAAAAACATTTGATGGGAGAGGACTCAGCAGGGTGAGGAAGGAAGCAGGAAAAGAGACCACTGCAATGAGACCACATCTCTAAAAAAAAGTAGCACAAGACTAAGAGATGTAATCACGCCCAGGATTCCATGTTATTAAGTGAGATAGGGTATTATAAACAATTGCTGTCAGTTGATTTATTAAATGGCTAGCTGTAACTACCTTCATAAAAATGTGTCTTATCTCCATCCATGTTTCTTAAGCCTCGAATCACAAACCCAGCCTCACAAGCAAAAATCCTGACTCTTTAACTTCTCTACCACCAGCCCATTTATCATCATACCCATCCAGGTTCTTTCTAAATGTATAGAATGTTCCTCTTGCTGCTTGAGATCTCACCAGTCAAATACTCCCTTTATTAATTCATTAACCATAACTTTCCTTCATTTTTTTTGCCCATTGTTTCCAAATTCCCCCTGTTACCTCTGTCTCAAATCCCCATTATATATTTTAGATTGTAAGCTCACAAGCCATCTAACTAAGCACTTTGTATAAAAGAGCTTCAGTGGTTAGATCTTAGCTCAAGGGCAGGACCCTGTTTACGTTTTGTATTTGTCTGGATTAAGAATCAAATTTTATATATTTAAGCCAAATAGCCCAGTTGGGATTTTATTCACCCCAAAAAACACAATTTTGGCTAAATATGGTTTACATTTTCCACAACTCACTGTTTAGTGAATGAACTGTCTGGTAGTTAAATAATAATGCATCCTTTAGTAGTTCTCAAAAACCAAGATTGCTCATCCAACGGATTATTCTATCAGAGATTTACATTCTTTTCTCAGCTAAAAATTTATTAGAGGTTTTACAAATATTGGCTCTGCATCAAATGCAAAAATAACATATACATGTGAACTGTAATGTTGGGTTCAGATAATAGCTTAACTTCAGACACTTAAATCATAGAATAAACTGAACATTACCATGCCAATGATAATTAGGAAGAAAAAAAATATAATATATACATTTTTCTGAATCCTAACTTATGTTAATCCTAACATCAAGATATAAAAATATATGAGGGATGAATAAAAAAGGAAAAGGAACAGTTATGTAATTTAAAATCTGTAAAGGAAGGGAGGATATATTCTAGAATCCATGAGATTTGGCCTCCAGCACCACTCCACACAAGATAGCCAACCAAACATTTCAAGAGCATGCTGAGTCATATTTTGTGGCCAGGAGTTCCAGACTTTATTAAATGATAATTCAGAGTTTTGGACAGAAGTGTAACTATAACGGTTTTATAAGGATGGGCCCCATTATGGCCTGGGCTCCCCCTTGACAAGTGGAACCCCAGGGTCCAATCATAATAGCAACCTGAAATTGCAACCCTGGCAGTTCAGCCAGGTTGTGGATTGAAGCAGTAAGCCAGGTGTAAATGTGTTCTTTTACACTGTGAGTGGTCCAATTCCTGCTTTAACTATACAGTAATGTGTGGTGGCTCAGGTAAAAAATACCACTCTGTTACAATGGGCTGTCAGTATTAGTACCTTTTGTCTATTCACATTTATTGTAGTTTAAAAACACATTACTGTGAATATTATTGCTGTGAACTTCAACACTCTAAGAATGCTGAGCCCCTACAAAAGAGGAACATTAGGACAGAGAAGAGGGACAGTGTGATACGCCATATCCTTCCTACATAGAGATACTTGGGGATATGTGATTCAGTTCATACACAGAAGTTGCTGTAAAGAAGCTAAAAACAGAGGAGGGGACATGCATTGAGTTAGCTTCTTCTTTAATGATAATTAAACACATTTACGTAGGTACCAAGGAGAAGGATGAAGCAGCCAGTAGTAGCTAGCAGCTGAAATGGTGAATGCCCAATAAGCTCCTAACATTTTAAATGCCCAAGGCTTTTATTTTAATAAAGTTGGTTTTAATTATATAAAAATGTTGGTTCCTTTGCACTAGTGTGAGTTTGATATAGTTGACATTCTTGCACCAAGAAGACATGATTATAATTATTTTAAGGGTATACATGAACACGATTCACTCAGAGCTAATGTGTTTCTAATAAATGGAAAATTACTTGAGGAAATATTCTAAAAAGAAAACACTATGTTTTTTTCCTTTTATAGGTTTACAATTAATCAATTATTTGGATATTTATCCAAACACCTAGGGCTGGATTCTCGGCTGTAATCTGTTTATTGAATTGCAATTTTCCCATGTAATTTAACGGCCGAATTACTATTTATTAAACTGAATAAACCCTTACTCTGATAAAAGAATTCAGCACACAATGTCTGATTGAAAATACAAATGTAGTATTATATAAGTTGAAATAAATGGTCAACCAAATAGAGGGGCTTGTGGACTGCTGTCTAGTAGCATAGTACTATAATATATTATGCCACATTATTATTATTTTTTTTTGTTTAATTAATATTGGATTCTAGCTATTGTAGCATAAGTATAAAATATTTAAAGTAACACTATAGGGTCAGGAATAGAAACGTATATTCCTGACCCTATAGTGTTAAAAATGTTACGTGTCTGGTGCTCCTTAAAGAAGGTTGGCTGCGCAGGCCTGCCACTGTTGGCCCCATCCACGCTCCACATCCTTGGCTGGGATCATCAGAATTGACAATCTCAGCCAATCCTATGCTTTCCCATAGGAAAGCATTGGGAGGCTAATGTACAGGCATGGAAAAGCGCCGCCTCCCCTGGAAGAGCCATTACTTGGCAAAAAGCGCGTCGGGACAGTTTAGTGCAGTGGTTGCAGCACATAATGATCTAATAGATAGCCACCACGCAATGCTTTTGCTATGTCTTACGTAATCTTTCTATTTAACCATTAGGTAGCAGTTGTTTAGTGGGGAGGGTGTTCTTCGATTGTTAACTATTTGGTTGGCTAGGATGTTTTCTATTTGATTTAATTATCTTTTTTCTATTCCTTTTTTACCCTTGTTTTTCCAATATCATCATTCTCCTATTTATACCTATGATGGGTTTTGGACTTTAATAGCTTGCTGAAGGCTATCTAGTTTGCTATGTAAGTCACATTCTATATATATTCTATAACCCAATTTTATACTGAATACAATAAAGGTTATGTTTTACTAACTACTATATTATTTTTTGGATTGCTTTTTACATTTGGAAAGGTTAGGGCTGTGAGGTACTAAAATTGTCTACCTCCGATCCTCCCTTCCTCTTCGTTCTAACATTGATATTCTATTAGGGGTTACCCCCCACATCATATTAAGCAACCTGACTCACTCTTCCTGGGTATACAAATTTTGTATTACTGTGTTACTGTGAGCTCCCATTTATTTCTTTTTTTTCGAAGCACTATGAATAACAACATCTTATACGTGTTTGCAGCTAAAAAAATACAGAAAACTTGCTGAAGTACTTTAAGGGAGAAGGGGGCCTGGCAAGGGGTAATTGCTCCTTGAAAACACTAGAATAGAGGGGCTTGTGGACTGCTGTGTAGTAGCATAGTACTATAATATGTTATGCCATATTTTTTATTTATTTTTATTAATATCGGATTCTAGCTATTGTAGCATTAGTATAACATATTTAAAAGAACACTATAGGGTCAGGAATACAAACGTGTATTCCTGACCCTATAGTGTTAAAAACGTTATGTGCCTGGTGCTCCTTAAAGAGGGTAAAAACTCACCTTTATTCCAGCGCTGCGCAGGACTGCCAGTGTCAGCCCCATCCATACTCCACCTCCTTGGCTGAGCTCATCAGAACTGACGATCTCAGCCAATCCTATGCTTTCCCATAGGAAAATATTGGGAGGCTAATGTACAGGCACGGCATAACGCAGCTCTGTGCCAAAGCGCCGGTGTGCCCCAATCAGCATCTCCTCGTAGAGATACATTGACCCTATGCATCTCTATGGGGAAAGTTCAGCGCCTCCATGCAGAGCTTACAGTGCTTGCATGTAAATGCCTACAGGAACAGACTACACACACCAGAACAAGTACATTAAGCAGTAGTTGTTCTGGTGACTATAGTGTCTTTTTAATATAACATCAATAAAAGGAGTGGAGTGTGGTGGGACAATGTACTGGTTTGGTCTCAGATTGGGTTTGTCTGTAGTGATTATGGCACTTGGAGTTCTGCTGTAGGACCTATCTGACTGGTTTGCCCTACCGGAAAGACTAAACTTAAGAAAAGAGGAATATAACATCATTTAACTTATGTTTTATTTTAGGAGCTATGGTATGAGTTAGCAGATTGCAGTGCTAGCAAAGAGCCCTTTGTTAAAAATGCTCCATTTGCTTCTTAAATTTACTTATATCATAACAAGCAGATCTGGAGCTAACTTGGTTGACACCTCGGGTCTCTTTTAGATGAGGAAAACATGATCTGTCTAACATCACGAGATCTGAGCGTTTTAAATGCAGGAGCGCCACAAATCTGAGAAACAATGCCACTGCACTGGTGTTGTGGGTAAAAAGGGAGGGCTTGCCATTAAGAATAGAATCATAAATCAATTATACAATGTGTCAGTGTCAATCAGGGTC
Organism: Pelobates fuscus; assembly: GCF_036172605.1. Lineage (NCBI taxonomy): Eukaryota > Metazoa > Chordata > Amphibia > Anura > Pelobatidae > Pelobates > Pelobates fuscus. The sequence continues at coordinate 139,852,469 of NC_086322.1, read as the reverse complement.
TTTGTTTTGCAAATTTCAAAATACAGTGAAAATACCAAATTTGATATGATATTGCAAATATTGCGCGTTTTCTATAGATCTTCTTTATTAAAAGTTAGACACTTTGGCTGGAGCCTGAACGATATTCTATACTGACCTCTATGTGTTCATGTCTTACATGAGACAGAGTATAGTAATACAGAAATACTTTATGGTTGGTCTCTTTTGACTAGCCACTTGACTCTGTTTTGATGAGGTTACAATAGTGATAGGTATACAGTGAAGAAGCCAAGAACTCTGACAGGGTGAACCTCTGAAATTAATTCAACCTGATTGGTTGGGGGCCACAAGAAGACTAAATAAACGTGAAAGGGAACATAACATGGAATGCCACTAATAGATAACATCCAGGGAGTATAGCAACTGAAAGAGGTTTTAAGCAAACTGAGGCACTACATCTATGTGTTAACTCATGATAATTTGGGAATTGCGTTAATGAAGCTAGGTCCCTAAGTGCTATAGCACAAATATTGTTCTGGAGTAATTAGTATTCTTCAGCTGTACTGCTGTATTCCCACTGGTATTATATCACATCGGCAGATTTAAATTAATAACAACATTAATTAACCATGAGCAGCATTACTCAGTTTCTTTGTTGTCTTGTCTCTAAACTTATTGTGCATGGAATTCTTTAATACGTTTGGTGAAAAGGAGAGATATTATATATCACCAGACTCTATAGTCTTCCCCAACAAGGGAATATATTAATTACAACAGATCATACACAACCTTCTCTAAACATAATGCTACCATGAATCAAAGTACCACGGTGTACAACCCCAAAAAACTATTTTATTGAAATCTCCACTGCCCCTTTCGGATGCAGTTATACATATCATCACAATAGGATGTGCGAGTGGAGCAAAGAAGCTATATTTGTAGTAGGTAGATAGAAAATCACAAATATACATGGTTTATATATCTTTGGATATCTTTAATATGGATGTGACAGGAGCAGTGGTGTCACTGCAGTCAGCGAGGGAGCACTGATCCTCCTGTTCAGCTCCCTTGCGCGCCGCGTAGTAATGACGGGGCAGGAGTGACGTCATATTACAGCTCAGGCATCACTGTGGTGACGTGAGGGAGCTGAACAGGAGGATCAGTGCTCCCTCGCCGCCTGCCCAGAAAGTGTCGCTGCTGCTGCCAGCCTCAAGGGGCCCTGAGGTGGCCACCCGGCCAGCTCCTGGGCCCCTTAGGACAAGAGGCTGGCAAGGCATTTGCCCGGGTGATTGGCAGGTGTCTTTTTTGCCGCCAGAAAGTGCCGCCCAAGGCAAATGCCTTGTCAGCCTCGCAGTAAATACACCCCTGGACAAGAGTGGTATTGGCGCTGGCTGTGGGGGGTGCAGTTTCACTTCCATTTGAAGGAGAAGACTGACATGTCAAGTTCCCCCGCCAACAGCTGAGAGTATGCCAACCGTGGAGACTGTCTGGTTTGGAATGTTTAATACTTACTAAAGCAGTGGCTGTTGTCCTTTCCACTATACTTGTGACTGTGGTTAATGGGTAATGGGTCGTTAATTTGGGGTCTGAAGTGAAGAAAATTACCACCATATTGACAAAAATTGACTTGTAGACATTTGTTCTAGGAGAAATAGTATCTACAGGTTTTAGGTATAGCCAGAACGAAATATACAGAGGATGAATTTTACTTTAGAGATTTTATCACGTTTTAAACGGAAATGTAATTTATCTTTTAATTTGTCCTTGTGGCTTGCAGTCTGTAGGACGCACTATTCACCCCTTGTATAAATGAATTAATGAACATAATAACAATATATGAAAGGGTTTTGAGCAATACAGTGTTTCGGCACATTTAAAAAAATATCATAAGGATCCCAGAGGATTATTTTTTGGGGGTATTCAAATAGTTAATAAACCTTGGAGGGCGGGTTAATCATATTGCAAATATAGGTAAGGAAGAAATTAAATGGATACGTAGGCTGAGAACATTAAATATAGAGTTTGATTTATTAAATTTATTATAGGATTTTTAATATATTATCTTTTTCATATTTTTTATATATATTAATGCCTCTTTTTTCTTCCTTTCTATCAGTTTATTATTATTATTATTATTATTATTATTAATAATAAGGTTTTTATAAATTGTTTCATATTTTATGTATTGTATATGTAATTTGAAGTTGTATGTCCTTGTTTATCTGAATTGATTTTGAATACTTGTGTTTATAAGAAATAGTGGTTGATAAAGAATTTGCAATATAGTTGATATGTAGTAATCTGATTTTTATTTCTTGTCTTGATATTTTCCATGCTCTGAATTGTTTGAGTTGAATGGATATACACAGGGCCGGTGCGTCCATGATGCCTCACAAGCGACCGCCTTAGGGTGCACCGGCCCGGGGGGGCGCTAGAACAGAGTGACCGGCAGGAGGGAAGCGCACAGCACTCCCTCTTACCTCTCACTCAGTGTAGCATGGCCGAGCGGAGGAGACCGCGGTACAGGAATTTCTGATTCCTTACCTGGCTGGACTGACAGGAAGTGCTCACTAAGAGAGGCTGAAGCTCCTGTACCTCGGTCCGCTCTGCTCGGCCAAGTGGAGTCACACCAGGGAGGGGAGAGGACCAAAGGGGGGGGGGGGAGAGGGGCACTAAGGGATGGGGGGGCACTAAAAGAGAGGGAGGGGAAAGGAACACTGGGGGGGTGAGAGAGAGGTACATTAAGAGGGGCACTAAGGTACGGGGGAGGGAAGTGAAAATAAACACTGCGGTAGGGGAGCACTAAAAGAGAGGGAAAGGAGGGGAGAGGAACACTTAGAGGGGGTGGGAGGAACATTAAGAGGGATGGGGCACTAAGAGACAGGTAAGGGGGGAAAGATGAACACTAAGGGACAGGGGAGGGAAGGGAAAAAGAACACTAACGGAGAGGGGAGAAGAACACTAAGAGAGGGGTGCAGTAAGAGACAGGTAAGGAGGGGAGAGGAACACTAAAGGACAGGGGAGAAAGGGGAGAGTAACAGTAAGGGACAGGGAAGGGAGGGGATAGGAACACTAAGGAACAGGGAAGGGAGGGGAGAGGGACACAAAGGGATATGGAGGGGAAAGGAACACTATGGGACATTGAAGAGGACCACTAATGGACAGGAAGGGGAGAGAACCATTAAGGGACAGGAAGGGGAAAAGAGAGAAACACGAAGGAACAGGAAGGGGAGAGGACCACAAAGGGACATGGAGGGGAGGGAAGATGAACACTAAGAGACATGGAGGGGAGAGTGGCACGCAGGGGGGCCTGGGTGGGGAGAAAGACACACAGAGGGACATGAGGGAGAAAGACACACAGATGGGTCTGGGGGTGAGACAGATGCACAGAGGGGCCGGGGATGAAAGAGACACAGAGGGGCTGGAGAAGAGGAAAAGGAGACACAGAGGGGCTGGGGAGAGATAGATGGGCTGGGAAGGAAAAATAAACACACAAATAGGCTAGGGGGAGTAAAACACACAAAGGGGAGTTTTTAAGACACACAATGGGGAAAAATAAGGGAATATATACATAAAGGGAGTAAGACATTTAAAAAAGGGGATAATAAACAAAAGGCGCACAGGTGAAGGTGCTTTTTTTTTGGGGGGGGGGGGGAGGAGAGAGAGAGGAGGGGAGGATGCGCCAAAATCATCTTCACCTGTGCAACCCAAAAGTCCTTGCACCGTCCCTGGATATACATCGTGATATTAAGGACAGGTTTCTATGATGCTGTATATTCTGAAGGAAAACTTTATCATTCTGCATTTCAATTGAGGTTTTGGTGGTTTTCAAAATGCACACTTTTATAAATTAAGTTGGTTACACCCCCTTGATTTTCATGCAGATGATCAGTCCTGTTACTTCCTGGTTTGGTTAGAACAGTGGAGCTAATCTCAAGAGGCAACAATTCCCAAATGCACCTGCCATGCAAAGACTTCTCATTGAGCTGCATTGAAAGTATGTGATTGGACAGCCACAGAATGTCTGAGGAGGGTTAGAAAGGGAGGTTTGGCAATGGCAGCAGGAAGCTGTTTTTAGATATATTCCCAATGAAACAAGGCATAGTTAAATGCATGCACATTTTCATTTGGGATATATCTACTAAACTGTGATTTTTATTTATTTTGTATTTGAGCAGATCTGAAGATAGATAGTTCATCGAAACATGTCATCACGTTGCGTCACATCTAACGTCACTGCCCCAGCTCCCAGAGGAAACCAGAGTTATGATTGGAGCGCTAAGTTGCAGCAAGCCGGCAACTGCATCAGGGAACTGGGAGATCTTTGAAGCGGGGATATCGTTCCTAAAGTGGAGGCTGTTTTAATATTTTTCATGATATATATATTTATATGAGCTGGAAAACAAAGATTTAATATTAAGCTGCTGCTGTTTTTCTACCTATTATCCTCACATGCTGGGAATGAGAGCATCTGTAGCCTGAGCAGTCTCTACCTGCCCCACACTTGTGAGTAGCTTTTCACCTAAACATTGATTTGTGATTTTGTAGTAGTATTACACTCTTTGTTTTGTCTTTTTCTGTTTTGTATATTTATGAAATGAATCTACTGTATACTGTGATGTTGATCACCCTTGCACATATTGCACTATTGTTGAAGCACTTTAGTGTATTTTGGGTTGAGGCACTTTGTTATATGCACTTTAATATATTTGTGTGCACTTTATTAAATATAGGTACACTTTAGTGAACTTTTATAATTAACACTTCTTTTAGGAAAGTTTTTATTAACTATCGAACAAATAACTATTATTAACTATTGTGTAAAAACACAACTCATCTTTTTTTTGGTTTATTGATTTTATGTGTATTTATTGGGCTACTGTACCTATATTAGATTATTATGTGTATGTAGTATTTTAGATAATTCTGTAGTGCCTTTACTCACTACTTTTGGTATTTATTTAGTATGTATGGCCTAAATTTCTCAAGAAACTAACACTGTAGACAAAAGGATGTAGATATCTACGCTACATCCCATTTTTAATAATTACTGATAGCATGGTTTTGAAAAGAAAAAAAATCCCATCGTCCTTGAATCAGAATAAATCTGATTTACGATTATTATAAAATGCCATGTTTGTCTTGCCTATAGATTTTCACATGAAGATATAGATAAAGGCATTTTTCTAATTTCAAGATGAAACACAATATTTGCATGCCCGATTTGGAGGTAATAACCAAAACTCTGGGAAGTTTAGATCATTCCCAGCAAGCTCGGGACTATCTGTCGCCTGGCAGTAAGAAGATGAATTGTGGCTGAACATGACTAGATTGGAATGCTTTGTTTATGGATTGGCCAACGGGAACCACTTGAGAGCAGATACACATTTCCTCGTGAGATGTAGGCACCGCCATGAATGAAATGGTTAAGGTGTATGCAAATAGCAATGTGTATGCTAATTCTGTCTTCCTGTGTCTTACAATTATCCACACACCTGCACATCTGCATCATTCTGAATATCACTGAAATATAAAAAACGTCAAGGTGAAGATTAATGTATAGGCTTTTAAAAAATTATTTTATGGACCTTACATTGTTTAAAGGTATTTTACTGGTTAGAAGTTAGGTGTTTTTTTCATAGGATTAACAGCAATAAGAATTTTTTTTTAAATAAAGTTTTTATTGGCATGCTTTTTTGCTCACCAATATAAGTCAACAAATGTTGAACTATTTTGAAAGAAGAAACAGAACCTATACAGAACATATAGCAGCTGCATATCAGATTGGTTGTAAACACAAGGGAAATTAAGTGGTGAAATTCTGGAGATTGCCCACTGCACAAAATGATGATCAATTTGACCTTTATTGGACATCATCAGTGAGGGGCTAGCTGACACCCCTGTAAAAACAGTGAGCATAGGGCTCATGTCCAGCTTACCCGTTACACTAATGGAGAATTCTTAATGTTACATGTGTGACATATATTGGTAAGTAATCATTGGGTGTTTAAGCTCCTCTTATGAGATTGGTCCAAGGAATGTTGTAGACTAAGCAATGAATGGTATAATAAGTACTAAACCTGTTGAGGTATTGCCATAAAAAGAATGCCCCTTTTCCCACTACTGTCAAAGTGTCAGATTTCTGTGATAATCAGATTTCTCAATCTAACCTTTATGTTCAAGGATGTTTAAGGATTAAAAAAAAAAAAAAAAAATCTTGCAGATTGAAGGAATCTTATTTTCTAGTAATATATGAATATTTTGTCTTGTTTTGTGAATGTAATCATTGGTAAAATTATTAGGAAAAAGGAATAATACATTTTGAGGAATAAAAAGTGTCAGAAACACCGATTATTTTGGCGCATTACAGAAAAGATCAAAAAATTGCCTCTATGTATAAAGGTGGACTGTTTTATAGCTAGGGAAATGGCACATTTGCACAAAACTGGCTCAAGCATGAAAGTACCCAAACAAGGAGCACAACCATAAATATATACAAAAATCTTTATTAGATGTTGTAACGGAGCTTTCTGTACCCCAGTTGGGTACCTCCGCCGACGGATGATCCTCGTGCTTCCAGAGGGCTCAAAGCACTCCACTAGACACCATAACCACTGCATACCCCACGAACCGCCGCAGCTTGGTTGGGATCTCGCCGTCCTCCTACCCACCCTGGAACTAAAACAAGGCTCCAGGTTCCAGTGGGTGAACCTCTCTTCCTCCAGAGAGCGAAGCAGGAACAGCTCTTAGAAGAGCTAGTGATTATTCAAGGGAGTATGATGAGCATAACAATCCCTTGTAGCAGTTTCCCCCAATAAGAGACAAGATTCTAGAACAGAAGGTTTATTGCCACAGCTTGGAATATATACAGTTTTTCAGGCCAGAGGCACACCATCCTGGACCTGATGGAAAACAGTGACACAAGGAACATAAACCAATGGGAACAATAATTTACATTGTAACACTCCCACATACAGTCAGCAATCCCTCCCCTCTACCTGCGATACAATTAACAAAGACAATGGACTAACTCAATTAACTTTAGCAGAAAAACATACATTTATTCAAAGTCCAGTGTAGTAAATAACTATATGAGATACCAAATCATAACAACCCACAAATAAATCTATATATGAAAGACAGATGCATATCAGACCTAGTGAGAAGAGGGAAGAAATAGGTCCCAGGCTCCCTTGATAGCATTCTTCTTGACGACATGTTGGGGGCTTGCTGACTGATTTTCTTCCCTCTTCTCACTAGGTCTGATATGCATCTGTCTTTACTACACTGATATCCAGCAATTTGTTTACAATACCTTTTACTTATATGCAATTCTAGAATTTCTGGTAATTTCTCTTTACCACATGTACGGGAATGTTTGTCTTTGTTTTAAATTATTGATATGTATGATGAGATATCCATTTGACGTGGACCCATCTAATAGAGATTTTTGTATATATTTATGGTTGTGCTCCTTGTTTGGGTAGCATTTGTAACTTTTTGGTCCTTTGGGAATGGGACCTTGTGTGAGTGAGCACCCAGTATCATTTGTTTAGCTCCTTCTTGAGACTGTCTTTATTAACATTTGGAGTGTGCCTACCTATTTTTTATTTTTATTATTAGGCATGAAAGTAAACAAGACAATTTGTATACATAAAGCATATTATATGCTCTCACTGAACCTTATTTTATTTATGCTTACTTTACTTTTCTCTGTAAGGTCGGGGTGTAGGGGGGGAGGGGCAAAAAGGTCAGATACACATTTTGGTATTTAGTACCTATTCATGCCTTACATGGAAAGAATGAGGAATTATTAATTTAAAAACAAAAAATCTATAACAGCTTCATGATACTGGAAAGCTGAGGCTGAACGTTTGGTTAATTGTTTATTTTCAGTGTTTTTTTAATGCTTCGTCTAGCTTCTAGTAATTTGGTCTTCTGCCTTTAACCTAAATTGAGTATTTGATGTAGCCCAGTCATACCAATCCTTTCAGCACATATATACCAAAGGTAGAACCGCTTGTTGGTGCTGCATCAAACATATTAATAGAGCTTGAATGTAACATTGATGACTTTGACCTTGAAAATCAAGAAATATTTTTGAAACTTAAAAAAAATAAATCACATTTCTTACCAACCTATTGTACTCTGACTCTGACCACACACGTGCACATACTAGCTTTTAAACATATTCCCCTTTATTTTAAAAGACCAAACGTTTGCTTTGGTTACTTAATTTCTGATTAGGCTCCTGGAGTCTCGATAATGTACTGATATCAGGATTACACACCAGAAAATCCATTATTGATATATTATGAATATGTAGCAAACCAGTAGATGGCAGGAATTTTCCAAAACCACTTTGGTTGTGGGCAGTCCAAAGGATTATATCTTTCAAGAAGTAGGTTTGTGGCAGAGTATTGCGCATGCATGCTTTCTAATGTGTAGGCAGCCAAGCCTCATCATGTTTCACAGCCTCATATTCTGTTTGTGACCTACTCTTTCCATACTATCTCCTGGTTGTTGCCTCTACTTAACACACTCAAATTGTTCACTATAATTGCCACTGTGCTGTACTGCAGCCAACGAATACAAGAGTACACTCACTGGTCTTTTAAATGCTGAAAAAATTCTTTATTAATCCATAAAACACATATATGGTTTGACGTTCAGTCCTAAGGTGGACTTCTTTCAAGATCGTGTTCGCAATGTCGTGGTAACTTCTATGGAATCACCACAATATTTGTGGTACCTAGCTAACTGCTCTCAGAGAGACTTCACCTTCCAGACCAGAACCAGCACAATGCTGATTGATTAAAACTGCAGTCCAGCTGGTTTCTGGTCACTGACCCTTTTGGATCATAGCGGATGATTTGGTTTTAAAAAGACTGTGTTTAAAACAGTATCCATTGCTAAGGGTATCTGTAGCAATGCAGTATGAATTCGGAAACACAATGCCTGCCTGTTCTTATTTGCATGCTGAGATGGGAACACTGTGATAGTTGTGGAAACATGATCCCTCAAGTTTCTTTTCCCAAAAAGGACCATTCAAAGTCCAACATGAGATATGCAGGTTATCTAAAAAAAAATATTATTTGGTCTGGGCAATACGTTGTCTTTTGAGTTTAGCTTCACTGAGCCAAAAAAGAAAACAGGAGGCAACAGGGCTGGTTGTCTAATTGACAAGGTTAATTTATTAAAGTGCAATTTTCTATTGAAAAATGAAAATAAAAAAACCAAAGTCTTCACACAAGATCATGTGCTTTAGGTGTTTGGAGTGTTCCTTTAAGAACGAGTCCATGGGGCCTGGAGTTCCCTGGTGCAGTCTTACCTATATGGTGACAGAATAAAGGGACACAAATGATTCTCAATCCATCTATTTCGTTCATAGAATCATGGGACTTGTAGTTCAGCAACATCTGGAGGGCCGGAGTTTGGGGAAGCCTGTAACTAGGATCTAGCTTTAAAATATATAATTAAGACAGAGGTGGGCATAATGGGCCACTTTAATATGTGAGCAGTAAGCAATGATGAATCCCTAAACCCCACAACATGTTCATAGAGCCACAATTAATGGGCAGATCTCCATCAGTGTCAATATGGCACTGTGCATTAAAATTATTCTGGCAATATGTTTATGCATAATATAGCTATTTGCCAGCATTTACCCCTCTTCGTGGATACCTGATTACTGATTTTTTTTATGAAAAATTGATCAATTGTATTTCCTATATAAAAATACTATTTCTGTCTCTCTCTTTTTTTCAAATACGGCTTCAAAACAAAGAAATGCGAAGAAATGAACCTGAAGGGTTAAATGTGTGCTACAGCAAACAAACATAATCAGGGGATGCTCACTAAAATGTCATGCAAAGTAAACAAACCATCATCTGTGCAACCTATGCAGGGAGAAAATAAAATATCAGAGGAGTTAAGGTTGTTTTCAATCCTAATATTTGCGCTGCAATCATTTCAACTGTCAGTACACATAGGTATATCCAGTAGGTGGCACCATAAGACCTCATTTGGACAAAGCAAACACGTTGTTGAATCTATGCAGAGTTCCATCCCCAGATTAAAGTCCTCACAGAAGATTCTTTTCCTCAGTAACACAAACAGAAGGGAATTGGGACCTCGACTCACTTCACAACCAAAGTCAAGAAATAACAGTGGAAGCGATATTCTGCTATGAAGTGATCTCATGTGGAATGCTGCAGTTGTCTCTTTAGTAAATAGGTGTACAATACTGATTGCAGGATTTTCACTGGAGACCACCGTGCTAGCTGCCGTATATGACTTTATTAAAACAAGGATAATTCCCAAAGAGGCAATGCTTTTCCCCTTTTAATCTAGTTCATACACCTTTTTTCTTTTTTCCCTGACTGCAGTGTTTTGCCCGTCTCTGGTTGTGAAAAGAATTAAACAATGCACATTTATTGGCCTAGATTTGTAGGATAATATACGTAAAGCTGAAAGACTCACTTTGATTACTCTGTCCGTGCTCTGATTAAGATGTTGGCAGTTTCCATAGAAATAAGATATAAATGTTCTGGCTGAAATTGCAGTGGCCAGACACAGGATTTATACTGTGCGATGTATGGCCCCTAATCTCAAGGCAGCACAGGGACATACATGTCCTGGCCTGACCGAGATTAATGGGAGTTACACTCCTGGGCAGCAGCTCAAATTTACAGAGGCTGCAATTAACCCAGCACACTTTTTAAAACGTACATGCTGGGAGAGGGTCTGGTGACACAGAGGGAATGTATTAAATTAACACTATAGTTTCAGGAATACACACATATATTACTGGCACTATAGTCCTATAGTGGCTGTTTAGGTGACCTGCCCCCCTGCGATCTCAGCAAAAAGATAATTTTACTCATCTTTTATCCCACGCTGTGCTGGTCTTGCGGCGGCTGTCCCCACCTCCATGGCTGAGATCATCCTTCTAGTGACCATCTGAGTAATTGCCACTGGAGGTGTTCCTAGGAAGCAATGGAAACACTGCCTTGTCTCTGAAAAGGCAGAGTTTACTTTGAAAAGCCTGCAGGGACAGGCAGTAGACACCAGAACAACTTCATTAAGCTTTAGTGGTACTAGTGACTATAGTGTCCCTTTAAGCACATCATATAGCAGACCTGTGTGCACAAATACATAACAAAATAAAGGTTGTGAAATTATTTTTCCAAGTTCATTGGAGACGTCATGGTTTCAGGATATGTTCCCATCAAGCTCACATCAATAGACTTGCTAATGCCATGCAAACTGAACTTAGGTCATTCAGCCCATGGGCAGAGCTCTCTATCAGTGAGTTGTGAATATGCAGCCCTGAGTGGTGCAAGGTAGTGTAATAAATGAATGGAAATATAATATTCAATTACCTGGCAAAGATGTATCTTTTATAATGAAATCTAGTCCTATGAAGGATATAAAAAAAAAATTAGCTGTAAAGGGTGCATTTATGCATTAGATCCAGTGTAGACATCATTAATCCTAAATAGTTCACAGGGTAAAGTCCAGAACAAGTTGAATCTTGAAAATGACAGTAAGAGAGAGAGATGGCACAAAAGGTGAATGGGTGAAAAGTCAGACAGTACACAGCAGAAGACACATGGAAGAATGAATGAAGTGATGCTTTGTTTCCACCTGAAATGATGAAACTGTTATTATTGGCAACTGAAATTCACTTCCCTATAGATACAGGCAAGAGAGACCATTTTCTCACACCAAGTGGCATCATACCATCTGTAATTTTCTGATTAGATACACACCCTTATAATTCTATTGTTCACTTATCCCCAGCATAGACTCACTATCTGCCTGTGATTCAGCATGCTCCCAGTATTATCCTTTGTTTGACACTGCACATGGTGACCTATAAACTACCTTTATATTTTTACCACCTGTTAAACCTCTTAGAGGTAACGACCACTGGTCTGTCTGTGGATGTACTTTTCAATCTTTCACCAGAAAATCTGATTTTGTCTCAAAGCACATGCTCGTTTTGTCTCCTTCAAAAAAAGACAAAGAAGAGATTCCCAGTCACAACATTTGTCAACGAGGAAAATATCCCTATGGTCCCCAATAAATCTGTCTCAGTGCGATCAAATACTAAAGGTACTCCCCCTAGATTAAGTGTGAACAAAAAATATCTGCCATAGAAAGAAATAAATTTAGAGGAAATTTAGAGGAAAACCTTCACGTACACCTATATCCATATGTTTTGTTCATGCTCCAGAAACATCTGGGGCTACTTCTGGGGAAAAAATATTATAGATCAGTGAATTCCCAATTGCTAAACAATCTCAGACAATTACTGATATCATTTTTTAATGTCTGACCTGAAGTTTTATGTTTGTAGAATAAATAGTTAGCAACATACATAGAGTTAGTGACGAGTAGTCTAATTAAAGTGAGTTAAACAGTTTTAGTGCTACGATGGTTAGAAAAGCAATGCTTCGTTCGTGACTTTCCACACTCAAAGAATATTAGTTAAAAAAATTGAGTAATTATTTATTAAGATTTCTCCATGAAAAGGCTAAGAAGACTAGACAATAAATAGATATGATCAGCACCCCCTCTGTGAAAATGTACCAAACTATTATAAGCAGAAACACATATATAACACAATATCATTATTTATAGAATTCATATTCATTTTTTGGCTACTGTACTTAAAGTCATATATACAGATCTATTAAAGGGACACAACAGTCACCCTGTAAAACATTGCAGTTGCACTTTTGCTGCACGGACAGAGGAAAACTCAAGGCTAGTCACATTAGGTGAACGCTCATAGGAAAGCATTGGATTATTAAGGATTATATGCGCACTCAGCACCTGCTGTGTGTGCACATCAGGCCCTTAATAATCCACTAGGAGGAGCCTTGGATTGGAACACACCGGTCTAAAGGGTAAAGGGCGGGGGTACCTAAATATATCTAGAGGCAGGGGCACTACAACTTAAGGAATACAAGTTTATATTCCTTATGCTATAGTGTTCCTTTAAATATGCTGTGTGACTGTTTATGATACCAGAAAACAGCTAAGGCAGAGTTTTTGGCTCTGTGCATCATTTCTTATCTGTATTTAAAATTAGTTTTAAATCCTCAGCAATTCTCATATGTAAATAACCCTGTAAGTTATTAATTTTAAAAATTGTCCTGTCTGAGAATGCAAATATGGAGGATGGTTGGGGCTCTGTGATAATATTTCATTAAAATTCTCAACAGAACCTTGATTAAGGTTCAAAACTCAATTTTTCTTCTAGCCTCTTTTTATGTGTAGCATTCTGGCTCAGTTTGTAGCCAGAAAGAGAACACAGAACAGACAGTCCTAAAACCGCTTGGTGACTGTCTGACATGATTATATGACTTCACTATTCCACAAGATCTATTTCCATAGCTAGCTTTTACTTCTTGTGAATATGGTTGTCATTGTGGTTTTTGTTGCCATTGTGCCAGCAGAGAAATGGCTATTTAGTTTCATATTGTTGAGATCTGATCAATGTGAACTGGCTCGCCCAATACATGGCTATCAGATGCTTCGATTATATTATATTTGTCTAAATAAATACCTTCCAAAATAAACTTTGTAGCGTTGCTTCTTACATAGCTCTTGTTTATTAGCGCTCTGTCTAGCCATGATGCACATAGGGTTGCATACCTCATAAGTGTCCAAGTATTTTACCTATTTTTGTCCCATACCACATTTTTAGCTCCATAGCAATAGAACTCACAGAAATGCATCTTTAACCCCTTAAGGACCAAACTTCTGTAATAAAAGGGAATCATGACATGTCATACATGTCATGTGTCCTTAAGGGGTTAAACTACAATAAATATGTTTAGAAATCAGTTGGTGCAAATAAGATACATTGTTCCTGTTCTAAATTATGTTTTAGTTGCACAAAATTGTTATTAGTAAGTCAGCTAAAATTTCTCAGAACCGCTGTGCCTCTGGCCACACCCTTACACCTAAAATTAAAGGATTACTTTAAGCCTTGCCCACAATTCACCTTTTTAGGCTTGCAATGTCCTAGTTTACACGTCGGCAAGCCCTGCTCAGGTCTCAAAATAGTTTTTGCTCACTTGTGCCATTACAGTGTTTGAAACTATCCCATTACACGTCAGACTGATCCCACAGGTCTAAAACCTAAATTCGCCAACAAGTTCTGAGTGAGATACGGGCACCTCAGATGATCATTTTGGCCTGATTTGGACCTCGTCAGTGAGGTGTAGTTCATACCGCTCTAGGCACAATGAACATGGAGTCCAGGCTGGATTACCCTTTTAACTTGGGAAAAGCCAAGTTAATGCATTGCAACAAAACAGAGAACATGAGAACTCTGAGAATGTACAAAAGCTTAGAAAAACTCTCTAACTTGCCTTTTTGCTTTTTCGTGAGGTCTCAAAATAGCTTTTGCTCACTTGTGCTATTATGGAGAGAACCGGTTCCATTGAACATCAGACTGACCCCACCAATTAGAGTAGTCCAGAATCGAAATGCCGTCACTGTGACTATAGGGATAATGATTTTTGGTTTGTTTTTACTACTTTTCACATGGTCTTGCTTTGTGCAGAGAGAATTTTGTATGGAAACTCAAGAGGGAACAAAACTTGTGTGGACTAGCTGACATTGAAATTACACAAAATGTGAGGTCTACCTTTTGGGTAGTCAAAAAAGGAAAAGGAAACTGCAGTTCCATACACACTCCCCTTATTTCAGTGGCTCAAATGTAACTGGACAAATTAACACAATCATAAATAAAATGTTAATTTTGAATACTTTGTTGAGAATTTTTTGCAGATGATGACTGCTTGAAGTCTGAAATACATGGACATCACCATACGCTGGGGTTTCTCCTTTGTGATGCTTTGCCAAGCCTTTACTGAAGCTGTCTTCAGACAGTTCCTTTGACAACATGTTGTGGGTTCATAGCAACAGGTTCCAAATGCAAATGCCACACCTGGTATCTACGCCAGACCTTTTAACTGCTTAATTGATTAAGAAATAAAGAAGACAAAGCCCACACCTGTCCATGAAACAGCTTTAGAGTCAATTTTCCAATTACCTTCGGTCTCTTGAAAAAGAAGGGGCTGCATATTAAAGAGCTGTAATTCCTAAACCCTTCCTACAATTTGGATGTGAATACCCTCGCCTTAAAACTGAGAGACTGCACTTTAAGCCCATATTCATTATCTAATTTGAACTTGAATTTGTTTTGGTAAACAGCTGAAATAACAAAACTTGTGTCATTGTCCAAATATTTCTGGATGTTACTATATATAATTTACAAAATGAATAATAGCAGATTAACGTTCGTGCAGCTGGGTATTCAAACCACCATGGCTCCTTTAGTGGTATATATACAAATCTCAATAAATAAAGCAGTGGAACAAGCTCATTCAAAATGAAGTGCACTAAAGTGCTAAATTTAATGAAGGACATAAACAGAAATCCAGAGATTTCAGCACGTTGAAAAAAGTTTTGTAAACCTAAAGTCTGGGTTACAGCCCTAGAGGACAGTCCCAAGAAAGTGTACAGTGAGCTCACCATTTGATGTATTTGCGCCAAGCTTAGGGCACTGTCTGAATTGTAGGCCCTTAGTTTGACAGCCTTTGAAAGTGGCCCGCCCTTTTACCTTGCTCTCCGACGTCCTGCTTCACTGGACGCTGCTGTTAGAGGGTATGGATTTGCTTGAGAGGTGAATTTGAGAGATTAGCATAGAGTTTGTGTTGTCTTATAGCTGCATCTTGTGATTTTCCCTTTCTCCACCAGATAAATTACAGTGACCAATGACCCCATCTAACAATCAGAAGGGTTTTACCCTCTCTTAATCCTCACCCAACATGCCATGTGTCAGGGTATTTCTTCTAACTGTTGGACAGTCAGTGGCTGCTCTCTTTCTTAGTTCTTCTTTTGCTTGCAAATTACTTACAATCAAAAACTATTTATATATTATATTCTTGGCAACATCTTAAAAGTCATACTTGTCACCTCTTGTAACACTATGTTAATCTGTTATATTTTAAAATGTACCATCAATTGCATTAATGTTTTTGAGTTCCATTAACATGCTTTCAAAGTAACATGTCTAATGTGTTGCAATGTGATACCTACTCAACCATACCAAAAAAAATACAAATGTGTATATTTCATAGATCAAAGCTTTAATCCCTAAAAAAAAACATTTTGATGTGGCGACTGAATAGCAAGCACTGGACAGTTGTCCCAAGATTAACCCTTGCACCAAGGGTTTTTGTTTGTCCGCATAGTGTACAAAACAATAGCCTGGAAGAAATTTGGATAAATCGAAACATTACATGCATGAAATATGGTTCATGTGAACCAATTTTTTTTTTCTTTTTTGCCATGCACAAGCCTATTACAAGTCATAAAACATCTTTCATAGAGAACATTAGAAGCCAAGTGTTAAGACAGGTGCTGCCATTCACTGATTCACTAAGTTCCTTTTTAAGGGTTGAACGCAATGTCTGTGCAAATGGACACTGCCAAAACAAGTGCAAGGTGATCTCTACTCCCACAATGCTTTGTAGACAATGCCTGTATCTGCACAGCTCACATCAGTGTCTTTAGAGCAGGGGTCTAAAGAGCCCCAGATGTTGTAGAACAACTCCCATGATGCTTTGCGTGCCTTTGGAAATGGCAAAGCATCAGGGAAGCTGTAGTTTTAAAACATCTGGTGATCTATTTTTTTGGGCACCCCTGCTTTAGAGGGTGGCCTTCCTGAATGACCATGCACGTTAAGTCCTTATGTCTATTGGTCAACCTGCTTGATACCACGTTTCTCCATAATCTTTATTTGACGCAGCAGAGACAACGGATATAATCGCCGGAACACCTTTAGTTCTTTGGAGACACAAAAGTCAACTTTCTCAATGATCTCAATTAGAGTGTGCATTAGCGAACCTTTATAGTGTCCTGGTGGAGTGATAATGGCAATTCATTAATTTGTTATTTTTTTTTTGTATACGTTTAATTCGCAAATGTTAAATGAAAATTGGTATTCTGTATCAGCAGAAGCGACGGGGATATCATGCAAATGTTAAACACAGGGTCGGACCAAGGAAATGTATTAACATCTTTTATTTGCAAACATCTTATGGCTATTAGTATTGACAATGCTTAATGGCTGAGTTTTAACAACAAGCATGGAAATTATCCATATAACT
This sequence comes from Pelobates fuscus, assembly GCF_036172605.1. Lineage (NCBI taxonomy): Eukaryota > Metazoa > Chordata > Amphibia > Anura > Pelobatidae > Pelobates > Pelobates fuscus. The sequence goes on along the minus strand of NC_086322.1, from coordinate 139,835,292 downwards.
CTTATTTACCATTTCCTTCCAGGTCCTACAATTCTACATTGAGTACTACACACCTACCATCTTCTGTCATAGCCAGACCAGTGAAGGTTGTCACTGCCGTGATAGTCCCTCCTTCCTAAGGTAACGTGCACAGTGAGCACTTATTTAGTCACTTGTGTCGCACTTAGCGTAACATTCAGGGCATTTCAAGACCATGCACAAGTGTTAAAACCGTGCTTGTGCATAGGCAGCCATAATTAACAGCCATGCATACTATCATCCATCAAACATGTGCACTGGGATGATGTGCCCCATTTGCTGATTGCATCATGGACATACACTGCCCTGGTCATGTCCCCAGTCACCAGATATCAGATATGCTAAAGTTGGCAGGTTAGAAAAATTCTCTTTCGATGAGCTAATCACAGGAAATGTCTACCCTAATTAAAACCATTTGTAATATGGAATTAGTGCTGAGAGAGGCTTATATTTGAAGCAAAAGCCATGAAACAAACCTGTACATCAGCACTGCATATTGTGTCTAGCTCAGTGGATTTATGTACATGCAAGATCGTCAATCTAATTCTAAAGTGTCAGGCAATGACACCCATGCTCACGCAAGGACACTCCAATATCTCTGCTCTGACGATAAGAAATGAGATCTGACTGAGAAATCAAGAGGTGGTAATATTTCAACTTATCTCATTAGCTTCTCTAGCTGTTCTTCATAATTTGACCCTTAAGATGGCGCTGTTTACAAAGCACATAAGTATGTGGCAAATTAATTTGGTGTTAAACATAATAATGTATTACAGCTGTTCCTATTAACTCTTGTACAGTATGGAGCTAGCCTCTCACATAAGCTGTGAATTAACTGGCAAAAAAAATGTGCCTATTTTACAACTGCAGAGAAAATAATAAAATGCATTATTTATACAACATTCAATAATGCAGGGTGGGTTTCTGTTTTAATCTTTGAGGAATTGCAAAGTTCATAAAATAATATTTCCTTTAATACAAACTTAAAGCTGAAGTAACACTTTATATACCTTACACTTAGATTTTGGAAAACCCTGCCCACCTGGTCTGGTTATAGGTAACCAGGACCTAACAGGAGTGTTGATAGGTTCCAAAAATACTTGGACTTAAGCCCAAAGCAAAACTCAATGACCACTCCCAAAAGGCCCCAGCCATAGTTATTTCCCAAGTGCATCCCCTCAGACTCTCCCCGCCCCATACAAACACACAGACATGCACTGAGACATGTACATACACAGCTACACATGCACACACACAATACACACACTCGCACTTTATTTTTATAAATCGTATTTAAAAGTCCAAGTACTTTTTTTTTATTGGTTTGGAAGAAGGCAGGGATGGGGCACCTGATAATTCTTTGCTTTCAGACACTCGTGATGTAAGTCTGGTCCTGTTTGAAAAGCATTATTTGTTAAATTGACACTATAGGCAACCAGACCACTTCAGCTCCAGCTCATGGACTAAGACTGCCTCTAGTGGATTTACATGTAGGCAAAGAATTCCAAAGAACCCCATGACACCCACACCCTCGAAAAATAAACAAATAAAGTTAGTTTGTTGAATTTATTAACTGGTTGCTGCATACATACAAACATCTAAAAATACATATATTGCTATTTGATAACTGCATATGTATGTGAATATTTCTGCTTGTCATATATTGTGTTTATATCTGTGAGTATAGTGAGTGTATGCAGCTGGGTAAATGCATGCACGGTCAAAGATAATCTAAGAAGTTGTTAGTGTAAAGATGAGATTAAGGTTATGGAGTTAGTTTATTGAAAGGGGGTTATATTTAGTATTGGGGTACATCGGGTGTTTCATTTTTAAGAAGAGGTAAACCTAGGATTAAAGGAACAGTATGGTGTCAGGAATACAAAAATGTATTCCTGACACTATAGTGCATGAATCAATGTTTAGGTTTCTGGCCCCCTTCTGTGTGGCAATAAAAAAAGGGTTAAAGGGACTCTCCAGTGCCAGGAAAACAAACTGTTTTCCTGGCACTGCCGGTCCCTTCTCCCTCCCACCTCCCATCCCAGATTGCTCCCCTTCAGTGACTTACCTGCATCCAGTGCCGATGTCCCTCGGCGCTGATTCAGGGTCTGCCCACGCTCCTCCACCGCCGACGTCATCCGGCGGGGGAGACCTATTGCGCATGCGTGGCTGGTGGCGGGGGAGACCTAATGCGCATGCGTGGCAATGCTGCGCATGCGCATTAGACCTCCCCATAGGAAAGCATTGAAATTGCTTTCAATGCTTTCCTACGGGGATTTCAGCTACGCTGGAGGTCCTCACACAGCGTGAGGACGTCCAGCGACGCTATAGCACACAAAATGTGTACTATAAACCCAGAAGTGCCCTCTAGTGGCTGTCTAGTAGACAGCCACCAGAGGAGGAGTTAACCCTGCAAGGTAATTATTGCAGTTTATGAAAACTGCAATAATTACACTTGCAGGGTTAGGAGTAGTGGGAGTTGGCACCCAAACCACTCCAATGGGCAGAAGTGGTCTGGGTGCCTGGAGTGTCCCTTTTAGACATATATTTTCTCCCACGCTGCAGAGGTCTCACTGTGGCTGGCCCCACCTCCATGGCTGCAATCAACAAGACCATATGAAAGCATTGGGAGACTATTGTGTGGCAAAATGTTGCCAATCAACATCTCCCCATTGAGATGCACTGACTCAATCCATCTTTAGGGGAACGTTCAGTGCTGCAGAGGTACTGAGAGACTGCCATTTGAGAGAGGTGTTACTAGGCACCAAACACTCTTCTTTCTGAAAAGTTAGTGTTACCAGTGCTAAGACTGCAGGGAAGCACTACATTAAGCTTTTGTGGTTCTTGTAACTATGGTGTCCCTTTAGGTTTGAAGTGTTATTTGCAAGGTACTCACCCTCCAATGTCTTCTGTAGTCTTGCCAGCTTCCTATAAATGACAGTAGAGTTATAGTAGATGTTACACAGTGCGCATCACTCACTGCTATCCCTGCTCCTCCTGCAATGTATGTGGTTTAAATGTTGCAATCTTAATGATACATAATATAAATAAACACAAACAACTTATTTTATCAAATTGTTTATTTAATAACTTCAATAATACACTTTGGAGAATGGCCGTGAACCTTTATTACGGATTTCACAATTCCAATTAAACATCAACAACCATAACAATAATAATAATAATAATAATAAAACCATGACTCTAAACCAACCAACATATTAACCATAACCACTTTCCAAGGCTCTGCCCTCCACCCCCAAAGCCAGGAGCCACAAGTATATCTTAAACCAAATGCACTAAATCCACCCTCCTATAATGACCATGAGGGCGACTAATATCCCATAATAAGGTTACGACATAGGTTCCTAATTGAAAGGAGGGTAGATGAGAGCAGCAGCTCAAATATTTAAAATAGCCAACCTTCATATTTGTTCTGCACACGCTGAGGTAAATAATTTTGGCTCCTTTAAATTTATACTCCCGAATTTCCCTCCACTGTGAACTACCAATCAGGGTGCTTGCCCTGGCCGCGAGCTTCCCGCTTTACTGGTAGCGCAAGCTGCCCTGTACCTAAACCCTAGCGTGCGCTGCCCTTACCGAGAACTATACTTACCAACGAACTCCACTCCATCAGACCTCATAAGGCTGCTCCTTATTCAGTCCGTGTGCCCGACACTTCCTGTGTGAGAGGATGTTGGTGGGTAGATGAGCTATAATCCCTTCCTGTCCAGCTTCAGACAGAGGCACTGAAGGAGCTGGGACAGCACTAAGCTTTACACCCTCTAAAATAGCTCTGCATCTCTGCTATCACTGCTATCTTATGACTGGACTACAGAGGACTCGTTCACCGTACCTTTCTCTTCCCATCTAGCCACTTGAGTTCCAGAAAGACATATTATAAGTGTTGAAAACAGGGACCGTCAACAAGATAGGTGCTGAAGACAAATGCATCTGGCTAATGAAAAATCCAGCCCTGTTTGTGTAGACTGAGGGGGAAGAACTGTCTGCATTACACTCGCTCTAAAGAAGTGGATTGGTTAATTAAGAAATGCCGAAATTACATATTTGGTGTGAAAGCATAAGGCTATTTATTAGCTTTTATCCATTGCCTTAAAGAAAAGTTGTGCTTTGACAACTGAACCTAAACAAAGACGCAAAGATAGAAAGCTGAGAAAAAAGTGGGAGCAGCTGTGATTACGCTTTGCACACATTGTACCAAGCTTGGCAAATATAAATAACAAATATTGGATGGTTTATTTTGGGAAAAACATGGTTTTGCCCTTGCAATTACAGATTTACAAAAGGATACTTATTAGCTGAGCAGCATAACACAAGCAATAGGGCTTGCTGTGATTTTAACTATTATAATTATTGATATAGCACCAACATATTCTGCAGAGTTATTTTAGTTTTACAGAGTGGATATTAAACAGCAAGTAACCAACAACCAAAATACTGTGAACAGACACAAAAGGTATAGCGTACCATGCTTGTGGGGTTTGGAAACCTATTGCTTTATTGTTCTTATTTTAAGTATTTACTAGATACGTGTATTTGGTTTCAAACAAACCACGATTTGTATGAATGTTGGGCATGTGGCGAAACGTTCAAATTCTTCAACTTCGAATTCTCATAGGATCGAATCATGAAACAAACAACACAGACGATAGACAAACAGTATTGTTTGTTTCATTACTCAGCGATACTCAAAGATGGATGGCTAAAGGATGGCCATTAAATCAAACAAATACATCAACCTAAAATCAGCCCTGCAGAATGCTTCAAAAATAACCGAATGCCCAAATGTAACAGAATGCTTAAACTTAGAATGTAGACCGAAAATGAATGGTATAGTAAAAAAGTATAGAATTTGGTTGACCAATTTACAACTGGAATTAGCTACAGTAAAAAGGCGTTAAAATTAGCCTATCACTGTACTGCAAATAAATAATTATATATTTGTTATTTATATATTTGTTATTTATTTATATTTAAAAATATATATTTCTTTGTGCTACTTAGTTTATACTCAGAGCAGGGGATTCTTTTCACTAGGAAATCTATCTATCTATCTATCTATCTATCTATCTAGTGTTTATCTATCTATCTGTTTATTTCTATCTATCTATCTAGTGTTTATCTATCGATCGATCTATCTATCCATCGATCTATCCATATATCTAGTGTCTATCTATCTATCTAGTGTTTATCTATCTATCTATCTAGTGTTTATCTATCTATCTATCTATCTGTCTGTCTGTCTATCGATCTATGTATCTATCTATCTATCTATCTATCTGTCTGTCTATCAATCTATGTATCTATCTATCTATCTATCTATCTATCTATATGTCTATCTATCAATCTATGTATATATATATATGTATCTATGTATCTATCTATTTGCATATCTTTTACATCGATAGTCACTGCATGAAGGATCCTCATGTTTTTCTTATAAAGTGAATCTCATATACGTCAATGGGGCTGGAAAACATAGCATATGACATATTGCATATGGCAAAAATAACAAGCAGGTGCAAGATATTACCACACAAGAAGTGTCTATTGTTTATGCAAAAAGTGCCAAGCTGTGATCATGAATCTTTCTCTGATTTCTGCAAACAATAAAATATGGTTGCAAAGAAATGAACTCGGTTGAAGTGTGTTTTTTTTTGTTTTTAGTAAAAAAAGAAAAAGGCACATTTCAAAAAACCTTTTTGCCAACGCAACAATTCTAGCTGTAATTTCACATTTTTCATGAATAAAAACCTTGATATCAATATATATATATTGCTTAGTCATAATACTGATTAAAAATAAAAAGAGCGCACAGAGACAGAGAAGGGCATATGTATATATGGTTACTGGGGGGGAAGGGGGGATGCATTTTTCATTAATAATCAATAATTTGTAAACAAGAACACAGACAGCATTTCCAAATATTCATTATGTGTTAACTGTTAATAATCATAAAGCTCCTGCTGTTATCAAACATTAGGCTGTCATTGGATAATTATTTGCAGCTCCCAGATTAAGCGAGGTCAGCTCTGGTGGCCATATCAAGTGCCCAGTGATGAGTATATCTTCTTCTAAAATGTTTCCTGGCCACAGCAATGGCATATATTCAAAATGAATAAATCCTGACTTTTCAACCACTACACAGATTTTATTAAGGGGTGAAGTAGGGTGATACTGCACAGTCCAGAGGCCAGTAGTCTCCCTCCCCTAATTACAACAAATAGACCTGAATTATTTGAGTCACCAATATATTATTGGACTATAACTGTCATAAACCTCTACCAGCCTTGTCGAGGGCCAATATTATAATGCTTAAGTCTAGGCCCTTCTCGTTCTTCACATAATGCCCAGGGTGAGATTTCCCCCTAGGCAGAGTAGGTGTCTGTCTACAGAGGCATGCCAGATAGGGGTACCACATGTGCCTATTCTGTTAGATAAGTAGGTACTTTCCTTTCTTCCCAGCTGCAGGACTTTGGGATCGCAGTGTTCAGTCTGAGGAAACCTGGGCTTTCCTTGGCTCTTCCATCTTAGACTAAACATAGTTACGGTACCTAACACACTACTGCACATTTCACTACCCAAACCCACGCTTTTACACAGACTATTTCACACACTATTACACAGACTATTACCAACTCTCACACTGTTACAAACATATTACTACACACACTGACATATACACAGACACACACATACATCACACATACACATTTTTTTTGTAAATTATATTTTTATTAAGATGCACACGTAGAACATACAAAGGAATAACCATCTTACATAAATGATGAACAAGTCTATCAAGTTAAAATAATTATAAGGGTATCAGTAACGAAAGAGAGTGAGAAGGAGACATGTGGCATATAATATACATTTCCAATGAAGACAATATATTAATACAGATCATAAAATATCGGACTTATTAACAGAGGTATAGCTAAATATCAAGAGTATCATTTATGCCTACTGAGGAAGATGTTTACTTTTATGATCAGTTGCCCGAGTGTATTAAACATTGTTTATCATTTTAAATAATCAAGTTTTTTGTTGTTGTTATTTTTTGTATTTAGAAGAGGAGGAATTGGACGTGCTTGAGAATTCTCAGCCTACAGGGGCTCATGATATAAATCCAACCCGGATCCCTTCTATTCACAACTCTGCCACCTTAAGTGATTGTTAGATTTTATGTTGTGATATACAAATATCTTCTTGGCATCTTCTTTATTTATTAAAAACTAACATAGTAACATAAACATGTCAATGCTACTTCATATAATCATATTATAGCACGCTTTAAAAGATGCTACTGTTATTTATCATATCAGGAAAAGGCCAATTTTATTTAACCTTGTTTCACTTTACCATTGCAAGGCTAGTTTCTGGTTTGGAAGCAAGTGTACAAAAATGTAAGTGAAAATTTAAAAAGATTTGTCTTGTGGATAAATATTATGTGCAACATTGCAGATGCTATTTTACCAAAACATAGATTTTTTTTTTTTTTTTTTTTTATAGAATGCAAATATAAAATACATTTTTTATCAGAGATTTTATTTATTTATTTATCTTGTTTTATCATACTGGCATATTCACTAAAGTGAGAGTTCTAAGTGAATTTCAAATTTCACGCCAAAGTAGATGAACTTGATTCATAGCTAATTTTTCCAGAGTTTAGCATTAAATTTGATTTTACTTTGGCTGCTATCTCTGCTGCAGACTCCACGTAGAATGTAGGATGTATATCTTGGTTCTGCTATATATAACATAAAGATAGCAAAGTAAATGATTATTTATCAGAATTGAAACATATTGAGACATGACCCTCCTCTAAAAAATAAAATTCATATGATGTCATGAAAATATAATCTTTTGGAAAATGTATTCACGCATTCATTACAAACTTGCTGCATTCTGTTTGGCTCAGAATGGCACTTTTAGCAAAATGTGATATAGCTTAGAGGGAGATTGGGTTACCAAATCTTTTACACTTCATTTTAATTTATTACTCTGCAAAAATTATGGTTTTATTAGCAGATGTTCTTTGCATTTAAAGAAAAATATGTATCTTGGAATCATTTGATGCTGCTGCCACAGTCATTTAAGGAATATTTGAAAAATGCCATTCAATTTATTCGCCTAGTAAAATATAAAGTGGAGGTCGATATGTTAAAGTGCCACTGATTTACTGGTAGTTATCAAGCAAGCATTAAAATATACCCAGATATTAGCTTAATCCAGAGTAACACCATCAACTGCTTATTTAACCACAAAATATTAGCATTCCTTATGTAGTGTAAAGGATCGCCTATTGTCTTATGGGCATTTAGCCCATATTTTGTATCCTATCACTAATTTAAAGGAACACAAACAAATGTGTTTTCCTGACCCTATCATATTAATAAGACTATTTAGCTTTCTGGCCCCCTCTTGCATACCCTTAAATATGACAAAAACTGTTATTTCAGCGGTGTCGCCCCTGATCTGCCTTCTTGGCTAAGATCATCAGAATTGACAATCTCAGTCAATCCAATGCTTTCGCATAGGAAAGCTCTGAGAGGCTATCACGCATGCGCTGCAAAATGTTGCACCGTGTCAATCAGCATCTCCTCATGCATCTCTAGGGTGAAAGTTCAGCACATCCATGCAGCGCGTGGAGATGCTGAACATCAGCGCTGCACAAGAAGTACCTCTAATGGCTGTCTGAGTGACTACCACTAGAGGTGTCCCTAGGGGGCAATGTAAACCCTGTCTCTCTGAAAAGGAAGTGTTTACAACAAAAGGCCTGCAGGAACTGACTATACTCATCAGAACAACTATATTAAGCTGAAGTTGTTCAGGTGAATGTAGCGTCCCTTTAATCATATTGACCTCTAAGTCTTTCATTGAGAAACATATTTTTCTTGAGTTGTATAACTAACAGACTTGACAAATTCCAGGCTTCTGTATCTACTGACTTCTATTGTTAATGTGATATTTATCAATGTGTTCTGGTCTAAACAATAGTGCAAAAATTGGAGAAGTCACCAATGGAATGTACCTGCTAGTTCCGTTAGTTTCCATAGTGACTGACCACTTTTTAGAACATGACAATTTTCCAACAACAAAAAATTAAAACTCCCCCTTTGCGCATTTTACATTACTTGTTCATTGTTTAAAAAATATAAATGACTAATAAATATGTCTGACTATCAATTAAGATTTGAAAATAGTTGGGGGCGGAGCTTGACTACAAGTGGACCAGACGTACCTGCCAAGAGCTCCTGCGTCTGGGGCCAAGATTCGGGGTGTACTGCCCGACCACTTGGTGACACTGGCTGCAAACAGCAATCACCCTGACCAGAGGACACCACTGCACCCGGGGATACCCGACTCGAGGTTCCCCAAGCCTGTGTGTCCAAATCGAGGCTTGCGGCCTAAACCAGTGGGAGCCGCGGAGAGACGGCCGCTTTCCCGGTTCTCTGGCTTGCGGAGGGGCGCTCACTCATCGCTAGCCCCCCCCTTGGGACCGGGGGGATATCCCGGTCCTCCACAGAGTATTCACCTAAACGTTGCTGGGAAACAGGGTGTCGGGGGCATCCGGCAACCAAAACCTCCCGAGCTGTCCGCACATGGCACACAAGTTAAGATGGCCGCCAACATGTCATACATGACATGGGCCCACTTTGAAGAGCGCATTGAAAAAGCATTTAAACTCCTGTGGTCTCGACTACGTGCTGCCATCAAGAGGCAACCGAAAAGAGACTTACCTCCACAGACCGCGGAAAATCAGACATCAGCAACACGGCCAGCACTGGCCAGCACATTCACAGTGCAGTCGGCTCAATGGAGGGGAGGAAGGAGGAAGACGGCGCCTCCACTCTACAGACGCCACTCCAAAATCTGCCGCCACCCACCTAGACCTCAGCCCACACGGGGACATATACCCAGGCACTGCTCACAAATCCAGGTACTCTATGATCAACGACAATGCCAGCTACAAGCAGGAGGGTCCCAGGATTCCATCCAAACCGCGGGAAGCGAACGGACTGTACTGGACTGTATTAGAGTATGGGGCTGGTGGGGTGGCCTTGTAGAATCACAGTACTTGATTATACCTTGGGGCAGGTTGTATGGATCAGTGGGCATAGGGTGATGATCCTACTCAACAGGGCCCCACTCCCCACAGGCATTTAGGCCAAATATGGAGTAGGGTTCCTGTCCCTGCACCCCCATTTTCAGCAACGTGCCGGTCTGAGCAACAAGTTTAGTTTTTCCTTATTTTGTGCTCATAGTTTATTTTAATCTTGCACCAATCTGTGGCATTAATCTAGCTGGTATCACCTACGTGCTCCTAATGGGCACTGTGCCCTCATTTAACCTTAAAATGCATACTTCTGATGTACTGATGTGACTCACCAAAGTATTTATGTTTTATTAATCAATATATGACAGACAATCCTTAAATAAGCTTATGGCCCTTTACACTTCTAAAAAGTCAGTATGTTATTCTTGAACTATAAAAAAAGAAAAAAGAAAATGTGCAATGCATAACAAGCCACATTGTTGTATATTAATTTCTACTGCTCTGTCGTCACCAGCTGTTGTGGCGGTGTAAACCTGTCTGTTAACCCATGCACAACCTAAATAAAGAATAAAAAATAAATAAAAAAGATTTGAAAATATTTGCCAACCCATCTTCTAAAAGAAGATACTAGAATAATCCATGGTTTTATCACCAATTAATGCAGTAGAAATCTAACACTGTTCTGAGTCAATAGACTGGATTTAAAGGACTTATGTGAAATCTTTGGTTTCCAAACATACATACTAATATATGTACTGGAGAGAGCAAGGATTCAAGTATAAAATGCTTAACACTTTATTTAGTTAACCTATATTACCATAAAGCTCACTGCACACAGACATACCAAGGCATGACATGAAATTGTGCTTTCATCACACTTCCATCTGTGTTCCTGCTAAAGGTCAAAGATAAAGCTTTAGTACATACAGCAGAGCCTGTTGATGAAGAATAAGTGATTCTCTTAATGGAAGGATAACTGTTTATATACTTATAACTATATAACTACATCTCTAATACTAACAACACCTGTCCATGTAATAATATAATCATTTTGCATGTGTTCTTTGTAATATATCTAAGAAACAAAATTATCTTGAATGACAATACTGTGAATTAGATAAAATGTTTCAGACAGCTTGATGGAGTAAAGAGTTCTGTATACTATTATTACATATAAAGCAAATATTGACACATCCAGAATATTATCAATGTATCCACTTTTTATATTCTAGACTTAACTATACTTAAAGGGACACTATGGGCACCAAAACAACTTTAGTTCAGTGAAGCGGTTTAGGTGTATAGATCATGCCCCTGCATTCTCACTGCTCAATTTAGGTGTTAACTTTGTTTATGCAGCCCTAGTTACACCTCCATGTGTGTGACTTACACAGCCCTCCTAAACACTTCCTATAAAAAGAGATGTAATGTTTAAACTTCCTTTATTGCACATTCTCTTTAATTTATAATGTCTTATCGTCTGCTATGTTAATGGCCTGCTTGAGCCTGCAAGGGTGTGTGTGATTAAAGTTCAATTTACAGAGCAGGAGATAAAAACTTCTAAAGCAAGTTAACAACTCAGATTTTTTCATGTGATATTCTGTTTTATTTTTATACATTTCTATAACAAATGTTGCAAATCACATCATTATCCAGTTCAGACAACACAGCGCCAGAGCATGCAAATGAGGAGAAGGAATAGAAATATTGTTTCTTTCCTCCTCTTCTCTGTATATTTTCTCTTTGCTGACTGACGGGTGTACAGACAGAACCAATGATTGATAGGGAGCTAGGATGGAGGCACTCAGTATTAGGATAAAGCTGTGTGCATTTCTAAATACAATTATATTTTTGCACACCTCACTAAATACATATTTGTTAAATATAGGGCTAAGCAAACATGAGAATTAAAATCCTGGAAAGTGGCAGTTCCTCTTTAACGTGTATAACAATGGGTCTTATTCTTTTGTAAATGGAATCCATGTATTCTACTTTAGCTTGATGAACCATTTTGCAATTGTATAATAAGCTCAATGGTCCCATTCTTCAAATGTATTCTGAAATGTGCTAATATAAATTCTGCAAAACACCTACATTTCCCAATGCCAAAAGGGCATTTATTGCACCAATGGAGCATTGCAGTAAACATCGTATTGGGGGAAGTCAAAAGATACCAGATAAATACACTGTGCATCAATCAGTCAACTATTGGGAACCCAGTTAAAAGAACACTCCAGGCACCAAAGCAGCATAGTCTAAATTAAGTTGTTTTGGTGTCTAGGAGGCGCCTGGAGGCTCTCTTAAATCAAGGGGTAAATTGTTATCGAACTAAAAATTCAGAAGCCAGAAGCCACCAGGAGGGGAATGGAGACTGATGTGTGGGGCAACCTTTGGGTTAAACTGTTTGACAACAGTTTAACACCTTGAGGAAAGAGTGCCTCCAAGGGCCTTATGACACCATAACAACATCATGTAGATTAAGTTGTTTTTGGTGCCTGTAGTGTTCATTTACTTAGCTTGGGGGTCCAACTCAGGGGTTTAGGATCATTGATGCTGTCCGTTCTCAGAATACTCTTGCGACCTGTTTTTTTGCTCTCCATAAGTTTAAAGGGTAATCCAGACGTGGACCCCTTGCTCACGGTGCCTAGAGAGATATCAGCTATGCCTCACTGATGATGAAACTTGCTGGAATTTCGGATCTGGACTGCCCGTATGGGTGGGACCAGTCTGATATGTTTCAGAAATGTTCTCTCTGTAATGGCACAAGATGAGCTAAAACCAGCTTGAGTTCTGAGCGGGGACCCACCGAAGAGCAGGCTATTTCAGTTGCTGTCCGTTCTCAGAATACTCTTGCGACCCATTTTTTTTTCTCTCTCCATTGCTGTATAGCATGATTATAGTTATGGTGTCACTAGTTTAGCTGTCAAAAGTTTAAGATTTCTGCTAGCAAGGGTAGATATCTGAAAGCCTATCACTATCATGTGATCTAGAGGTAGAAAGAGCCTACTATATGCCTCTTATATTCTTTTACTAAGGAGATTTGAGATAACATCTGACTGAACAAATAGGGGAAAAAACATGACACTTGAGAATATGTACAAAGGGAACTGAAAAGCCAATATGTGAGGATGAAATAAATATTTTCCATGGATTTCCTGCGTTTGGATTTCCTGAGTTTTTAAATAACAGAATCTGATAGAAAATGTAAAAACAGAAGAATTAATCTGTCTCTGTTTTTTTTTTTTTGGTCTCATAACATAAGGGTAACCTGCTTTTGAAATCAGACACTGTGCCCTTCTCCAACTCTGTGCCCTCTTACACAAAATATTACAAGTCTACATAAGCTCAGTCCATTGTAATATAAATAAACACGCACCAGCTGGACCAGGTCCTTGTCCTACTTGTTCCATTAAGACCTTTATAAAAAAAAACACAGGATAATGTAAACGAGCGAGGCTTGGAATCAAGTCTTGACTGAGATTTTAATAAGCGTTTATAATTAAGAAAGATGAACAAGATTTATACGTCTACTGCAGCCAGGGCTATTTCCTACAACCTATACTCGATATTTGATAAAATAACTTTTACATTTATATAGTTATTGCTACCAAAACAACTAGAGAAAATAGTGAAGAAAAACTCCAGCAGAATAATTCAATTGTGTTGTTTTTAAATAGAGTTATTGTCCTGAATACATTGAAATAGCTTGGTTACCACTGTGTCACAATGTTACAGAACCATAATTATTTACAACATTGCTTCAATCTGTCTGGATTGGTCTGAACTCCTTCTTCCAAGCACTGCTGTCTGTGGGAGATTAATTATCATGAATTGCTACGTGCAATAATTCGAGAACACGATAATTACAGAGATTAGTAGTTTGGCCCATAGGTGGGGAAGATTCATTACCAATTATTTATCATCCAGTAGAATAGATCCCCAAATAAATTCCACAAAACCCACAAAATGAAACTGAATCATAACATTGTGACTCATTTTCCATAGTAATGATCACAAATAGTAGTTGAGAGTTGAAAATCTGTAAAATCTGCTGAGGCTGGTAAATTACCATTCACAACCCCTATTCTGTACCTATTCTGTACAGTTTCTCTCGACGCCTATCTACTCCAGAGATTGCACTTGAATCTAGACTGTTTCAGATTTGACTCTATGCATTTTTTTTAATGCACAGGAAATGCAAAAATCTAAAGTTGAATAATAAATAAAAACCAAACAAAAAAAAACATACTTGCTTTTGTAACAAAATGTGTTGATATTACCTATGCTGTACAGTTCCTGGAGAGGTCAGGAAATTAACAATACCTCTCAGCTATCCCTAATAATGCCTTTGTGTTCAGTGGAGAAGTACGCATTATATATAACAATATATAAATATGACTAAGTACTTATGACAGAACTGAAAACAACATTTTAGAATCAAGTACTTGAATAAATAAAAGTGGTAAGAGAATTTGTAAATGTAGGTGCTATTTAATTACAGTATAAAGTTATAGACATCAGAGAATAATGCTTTGCGCAGTGGTCTTGCTTGGATAATGGATTACCTGCTACGGACCTTCTGTTAGCTCTCCTAAACAAAGCCCTGCTTAGCATCTCTTCTTCATTTTTAATGTTTGTCCTGGCTTTGCTTTGTCTGAACTGGATTATGTGTCAGTTCCGACCAATTAAAACAAAAATACCCACTGTAGGGCTAGCAGTCAATTTGGTAGTTGCAGATTTATCCATACTAGTATGGCCCTCTAATGATTTATCTCAGAACGTAAACATTTCTTGTTATCGCAATCACAAATTCAAATCTCTGTACCATGTGCCTGAAATTTAACTGTGAAGTGTTGGTTTTGCATCTTTTCTGCTGTGTTTTTCCCTCTAATACTATTTTGCAAACAAAGCTGTTTGCTCCAGGAAGCCAGGGCATTAGATTCAAGTGCTTGGCTAATTTGCAAGAATGAGTTTTCTACAAACAATCTCACTACATGCTTGAGGGTGAAGATGGTATTATACTATGCATGAAAAACATTGTAATCTCCTCTACCACCGATACCAGACACCGGAGCAATCAATAATGCGTCACTGTTTCTTGGGAAAATCAAATACATTAACCACTGATTGCTTCATGGGTTTTGTGTATACTTTATTTTGTTTCTATTTTCATGCACAGTATCTCAATATATACGTTGACACATTTGTATTGTGTTGGTGACTGTGATAAACCAGGAAAGTATGGTATTTCATGATAGAGGACAATCAAATGACTCAACTACTCTACAGATTAAAATATGTTAAGCTATAATTACTTATTCATTTTCACCTTGTGTAATCTTAATTATTTATAAAAATCAAACAATAGTACATGATGGCCATGTATCCCAGTGCCAACAGGAAAGATAGCAGGTAACACATGTGAGCTATAGTAGTCTTTTATATGTTTACAGTGTGAAAAAGGGTACGTGTGTAGTATTGGAGTGCCAAAAATAGGCCACAACTTGTATTTCACTGTACACAAGTAAACAAAATATTCAGCAACAAATGACTGTAAAATGTAATATATGTTCAGACGGAGCAGAGAATCTAGACCAAATGGCCAAGGCAGAATACGGTTTCTAGAAACTGTGTGACTGTGCTCTGGAAGGTTTTCTCATATTAATTACAGTAAGAACAATAAAGAAGTGGAATTCACTACTCATGGAGGATGTCTTATCAGATTCTGTAGATATAAAAAATGGCCTAGATGTTCTTTTGGAAGGATATAAATTTATATATAAGTATGTGAACAGATTATTGAACCAAGGAGACATTTGCTTGATTTTTTACAGAGTCAATAAGAACTGGTTTCCCCTTTTTGTGGCACAGCAGACCATCACGTCAAACTGTTTGTTTTTTTGCTTTCTTTTGGAACAACAGCATAAAAAAATCTATGTTTTAAAGGTTAAACTTGATGGACTTGAATTTTTTTCAGTTTAAATTATTATGTAACTATGCAGTAGTGTATTAAGAGGAAGAATGGGGCATGGACAGTCTGCCTCTCGGTGACAGGATAGAGGGGGTTGCACAGAGCACTCTCATCCCAACTCTCACTCTTTGTCACATAGTTGTACCGCACCAAGTGGAAGCACCACTACTGAAAAATGTATGTTCCGAGTGTAACCCCCAAGGTCCCGTAATAATTTTTCTGTGTAATTGTGTGTGTGTGTGTGTGTGACTGTGTGTGTGACTGTGTGCATGTGGCTGTTTATGACTGAGTATGTTTATGACTGTGTGTGAGATTATGTGCCTGTGTTTGGCTGTATGCACGTGGCTATATGTTACACTGTATCATGTGTGAGACTTTGTCATGTGTGACGGTGTGCATCTGACTGTGTAACTGTATGTATGTGACTGTGTGCCCATGTGTCTTTGTGTGATTATATGCCTGTGACTATGTGCATATGATTGAATGTGACTATGGCTGACTGTATGTGATATAATGTATATGTGTGAATATTTGCATGTATGTAACTGTGTGTCTAGATATTTGTATGTGTAAGTATGTGTATTTGTACTCGAGTGCATGTATTATTGCATGTCTATATATGCATGTAACTTTGTATGTATATGCATGAACAGAAAGGGTAAGATAATTAAGAAACAGACATGTGGTAAGATGGGGTTAAGAGATATACAAGAAGTTACATGGGTTAAGAGACACACAAGCGGGTGAAAAGGGTCAAGAAACACACATGGTTGAAAGAGGGGGATTAAGAGAAAAACACAAAAGAACAAGTCTGTGTGGAGCAATACAGAGAAGTTTATAACTCAGGGGTTTCAAAGCACCCCCCTGTAACTATGTCATTAGCCTGTATGGAGAAAAACAAAACAAAAAGAACAACAAAAAACAGGAGGAATATTACAGCAATTCTTTAAGAAAATATACATGTATTAAAAAACTCCTTTGTTTTAGGTCTTATACTCAATTAGTACATACACTTGGGGATCACTTTTTTAGTAAAACTTGTATACTTGCATGCTTATAGAATTAGCTAATCAGGAAATTGCAATTCAGTGCATAAATGCATTAACCCCTTCAGAACGGGTGACGGACGAGGTCCGTCATCCTGGGGATACCCTTAACGACAGGTGACGGACCTCGTCCGTCACGCGGTAAAATGAACCCCAGATCGCCGCGATCGTGGCGATCGCGGGGTTAATGGTGCTCCGGTCTGCCTCTGTATTAGAGGCAGACCGGGAGCACCGGATCGGGCTGTCCCAGCATATGTGCCGCTCTGACAGCATGTCATAGCGAGCACATGTGCTGTGTGTACTCACCTTCCACCTCCCTGCACTTCCGGATTCAGTGTGAAGTGCAGGGAGACGGATCAGTGCTGATCCTGCCCCCTGTGTAAAAAAAAATTAAGTTTTAATAAAATCCCACCCCCTTTTATCCATTTTAATAAAAAATTAACCCCTTCCCTGCCAATTGATCAATGACTACAGTGATCATTTGGCAGGGATTACATTTTACTGTCATCTGATTTTATTTTTTAACCCCTGAGGGTTAATTATTATTTTTTTTAACCCTCAGGGGTTAAATTTATTTTATTAATTAATTTAAATATTTTAAAATTATATATTTAGCTAACTGGGGTGGGTGGAAGTTAGTGGGGAATTTGGGGATTTTGAGTTAGGCTAACTAGGGGTTAACGTTAAAAAAGTTTTAACATAAACTTTTAAAATTACTTTTTAAAAAAAGTTTTAATAACGTTTAAGTAAAAAAAATAAAAAAGACACCCGCCTTTACCCAGTCCAAATAAAAATTAACCCCTTCCCTGCCAGTCGATCACTGCCTACAGTGATCAAAATACAGATCACAGTATTATACTGTGATCTAATTTGTTTTAACCCCTGAGGATTAACTTTTATTTATTTATTAACTCTCAGGGGTTCAATTTATTTAATTCATTAATTTAAATATTTTATAATTATATATTTTGCTATCTGGGGTGGGTGGGAGTTATGGGCAAAAGGGGAATTTATGGTTAGTGCTGCTTACTGCTAGGTAGGGGTTAAATCTGTAAAAAAAAGTTTTAAGAAAGTTTAGAAAGGTTTTAAAAAAATAATAAGCAAAACAAAAGTTTAAAAACTAGTTTTAAAAAGTTTAAAAAGTTTAAAAAAGTAAAAAAATACATTAAAAAATACTCATTACCACTACACCTGGAACAAACTAGAGAAAAAATGATCCCACGCTAAGGTTCAAAATATGCCTTTTGAATCACCCCAGGGTGTATTCTTTAATAAATAGTATGTGTTTGGGGGGAAGTTTCAATAACCAACCATCTAAACTACTCCAAAATGGAACATGGGCACAGCGTAAAACTTCAAAGTTAGAAAAAAACTGAATGGCTGCGTCTCAAATGTGCCCCTTCAACATTCACATATACCTGGCAAAGGTACATACGGGGGTATTGCTGTACTCAGCCAACATAGCTGAGCAACATATGAAGTATTTTACAGTCGTGGCACACATAAGGTTTGCAAAATATACTGTGCAAACTCACTTTGTGTGTCAAAAAGGCAGAAAAAACGCTTATTACCACTACACTTGGTACAAGCTAGCGGAAAAATGATCCCACGCTAAGGTTCAAAATATGCCTTTTGAAATACCCTGGGATGTGTTCTTTAAGAAATGGTATGCCTTTATGGTGTAGTTGTAATATGTAGCCTGCTCAAGTGCTACAAAGTGGAACACAGACACATCAAAACCCTCCATGAAAATTCACACTTAAAACGTAAACTTGTCACGTCTCTTTTACAGCACTGTAACTTCACAAAATATTGCCAAAGACATACAATGGGGGTGTCATTTTACTCAGAAGACTTAGCTGAGCATAATTTGGGAGGTTTGAACTTAGTGGCACATATGAAATATACAAAAGGCCCAGCAAAAATGTAATCCGTATGTAAAAATGCCCAAAATAATTTTTTACCACATACTTTGGCATATATTGGTGAAAAAATGGGGGCATGTTAAGGCACAATATGCACCATATGAGATACCCTGGAGTGTCTACTTTTACAAATGGTAGGCCTTTGTGGGTTTTTTTGAACAGTCAAACTGTTATAATACCCCAAATGGAAGCATTGGCTCATTAAATCCGTCTCTCAAAAATCTACTGTGAATACTGAAAAGGACAGGTCTCCTATATGGCACTGTAACTTCACGAAATAGTGCCAAAGACATACAATGGGGGTGTCATTTTACTCAGCAGGTGTAACTGAACACAAATAAAACTTTGTAAAGGAATAGCACACACCAACTTTACAAAATACACATGAGAAGTTCTGTGTTATAAGTTTGTGTGGCAAAAACAAAAAAAACACAATTTTTCTCCAATATTTAACAGAGTTTGGTGGTGAAATGACTACATAGAAAGTGTCAAAACAACCTTAGGTAAATAGCCTGTGGTGTCTACTTTATATAAATATATACTTTTGTGTGGCAATTTTGTTTTCTTTTATGGCTATTAAGCTTACAAGACAAACATACCAAATTCTAAAATTGCTCCACATTAAAAGTTTATTTTACTCCTTGTGCTTTGTGACCTGTAACTACCAAAAAAAACTTAAAATCCCAGATACATTATATATTCTGTAATTCAGAACAACTAAATGAATTTATTTTTGATTGATTTCTTTACATCAAATTAAAACCCTTTCTGCCCTTTAAAAAACAGTATATAATATTGCAATAAACAATAAACGTAAGACAAGCTTCTGAAGCTGTGTCCTTAACGGGTTAAGACCTAGATAAGAGGTTCCGTTATTGTGCAAATTGGGTAGGAAAATGTAATTGTAATTACTTTGACTGTAGAATGATGGTTGGGGACAGATGTGCTGGTGTGAGTACCTCTGAAACTACTGATCTCCTTGCATTTACATATATGGACGTGTCTAAAATTTACAGATAATGGTGCAGACAGCAAAAAAAAATAATATGTGATTGAGACCTTTGCGGTAAATATAATACCCAATAATGAGAAAGGTCAGTGGAGAATGGCCAGACTAGTTCAAGATGACAGGAAAGTGATAGTAAATAAAATAACTAAGCATTAAAATAATGCTATACAGTGCATCTCTTAATGAAACACATACTAAACCTTGCAGTGGCTGGCCTAAAGCCATAGTAGACTGCATTCTGTTAGCTTGGAACAGGAAAAGGAGTCTAACGTAGTGCAGGCACACCCAAACAAGAAAGCAAACAAATAGGAAAAACATTACCTGGTCCCAGGAATCTTTGTTTCTGCAGCTGGTCAAGGTCACAATTTGGCATAAACAATATGAAGTCACCCTGCTTTGTGTCAATGTTTCAAGCGGATAGTAGTTCAAGCTGGTAACGGTGGTGTAATAGTGTGGGGATAATTTTCTTGGCGCACATTGGGCTTCCTGCCTGTTCCACAGAACATTGCAAATGTAAGCCTCAGGATCTCAAGACAGCCTCAAGACAGTGTATACTACCAAGAAAGCTTGTTTTAGACATTTTGATTTTAGCTATTGAGCAAGACAGACCAGCAGATGGTGTTCGACTAATTTTACCCTTGCTGTGCCTGTGTGGGTGTTTCTTTGATCCAAGTTTGAGAGACGGTTAGGTTTAGGTTACTGCTGTACCTACATAGCAACTGCCAGTGGCACTTACACCAACTTTGAGTAGAAGATAGCCTTTTTGTTTTTATCCTAGCATTGACTCAATATTTTCCTATGCGGTTTTCAAGACGATGCATGTTTTCAAGCAAAGGACTTCCAGCGTCGTTTCATGAAGTTAAATTCTGTGACACTGCAGGAGGCACCTTTAGTGCCTCTCTGGTAGACAGCCTTGTAGAGTTAAGGGGACAGGGTCCCTGCACCTGGATCACTTTCGTGAGATGAAGTGGTCTGGGTGACAATAGTGTCCCTTTAATTAATCGTAGTGACTGGTGGTAAGGTTTCTGCTTTGCCTAGCTAATACAAGTACCGCTTACAAAAACTCTGAATCCATGAATTCGCGTTTTTTTAATTGGTTCTTTCTGAAGCTTCTTTGGGGCAGGAATATGAAAACTGTGGTCACTTTTTTTCTGGTTTTAAAATATTTGCTTTAGCAGGATTTGCAAATTTTCTGAGTACTCTTGAGGTGTATATCACGCTTCTAAAGTCGAATTAATAAAAAAAAAAAAAACATTTCAGTCCGGAGTTCTGGTTGTAGGCTTCTCATTGCACACTCAGTATTCTCTATAACTGGTGCTGACATAGATTGCCAATCTCCTATTTTCACATCAATTCTCTGAAAGATATCTGTGATTCTGTAAAGAGATATCTAATGTTAAAGGCCAAAGATCCTTAGCTGCTTCCTCTCATTCTCCCAAGTGAAATGTTTTTTTTTTTTTACTGGGGATATATTGCTATATTCTGTAAAAATATAGAGATCTAGATTCGATTTCCAATATAATTATGTGAACAGAAAACACACAGTCCTACAAACACATCCATTTCCAATGTGAATCTATTTTTTTCTCAGAATAGTCCTGTTGTTGTAACAGGTCACATTTTGTAATTTAAGGGTCACCTGCACATCCCCTTTTCCCCCTATTTACAAATTGCTTAGCATGACACCTGCCCTGCCCTTTTTCTTTCTTGGCGCCCTGGATGTCAAAAGGAAGAAACCAATGAAGCATTAAATGCTGTTATAATAGATTCAATGTGAATCCCCGAGAGGTTGAAATAAGTGTTTGTACACGGCTCACAAAATGCTTGTCCCCTCTGGGGAGATCACACTGCGGTTCCCTAGCAATGCCTGCCATCATCAAACTATGAATATATTTAAGAAGCTTATCACAATGATAACATGTATCCTGTCTAGCACTCAAAGCCCCATGCTAAGGCATTCATCGATTATTTGAAACTGAAAAGATCAATAGACGTGTTAATAATTTTCATTTTGCATATTCTGAAAAATAAAAGATCAAACAATTCAGAAACTCTGCATTCATTTTTTTTAATGAATGCAATAAGGGAACATGTGGTAAGAACCAAAGCCTATTTAACAAATCAAACAAGGTAACAAATAAAGGTAAGTGTCTTAATAAGACACAGTGTACTATAAAACCTACACTATTTTCACAAATCTAATAATTATAACTAATTAAGCACTCATTAAATTGTTCCTGCAATCAAAAAAAGAGTGATTTTAATGTACCGTAATAAATCTATCTTTATAAAAAAGATAGCAATAACTTACCTCTGTTTCAGCGCCAAGTTCTCCTGGTAGTCCAATCTTCCTCAGCTCGCTGCCCATCACTTCAGGGAAAGGGGAGTAGGGGAGAACAGCTAAGGGGAGCACATGAGCAGTACAGAGGTTGGGGCCATGCTGCCATTGGACGTCTGTCACCAGCATTATGTGCATGCTGAAAGCAGACATCCAGTATGCACAAAATTGACATTGGTCAGCCCAAATCTCTTGCCACCCTATGACGCTGTCAAAGGTGGAGTGACACTTTCAGCACCAAAGGGGTTAAACTCTGTAAGTGACCACAGAAATCTGCCTGCTGTTACTACAGAAAGGGATTCTGGGTAGCCATATGCAAATGAGTTCTACAAAGAACAACCCTTTTGCCTCATTTTTTCTACTTTATACATGGAATCCTTGAGTATATGTCTGCTGTAGACAACAGCTTTGAAACACAACTTAGGAAGAAGAGATAAGCGGTGTTCAGGGCTTTCTGTGTCCGATTTTAGTTCCATGAACTTGACGACCAAACACCGCTGCCTGCGTTCATGCGAACAAGATGGCCACCACCTCGTTGTCGTTCATAAGAATTGCGACCATCCAGACGAACAATTAGAACACTGTGGTGCAACTAGTAACAAGGTATCAATTGGGCTTAACAAGCTTCCGGGTGGTCTCTGGTTCGTGCGGTTGTTCGGTTCCTCACCAACATAATCCTAAATCACACAAACAGAGTAGTTTGCAGGCTATTTTGTATGGCCCATAATCCTGGGGCAGGAGGCTGGCTAGCAGGCTCCTCCAGGAGCTCGTGGCAAACGACCAGACCACAGGGCGTTTGTCACAATGGGGGTTATAGGTGCAGACCCTAGCAATCG